>NC_047028.1:1580090-1880090 GCF_902652985.1 Pecten maximus | reverse complement strand
TAAGTACCACAGACAATGTCCTCTTGATTACTGGTACAGGTTATGATAGGAATGTCCAGTATTAAGGGTATAATTAAATTCTGTATGTAACCCTTACAGCAGTAAAGGTGATACAGGCCAACCTCCGTATAGGGACCAATTGACTGTCGAACATTTCAAACATAATTCACCTTATCTATCAAATGACAATCTACTCCAGTAAACAACTGTTAAACTGTTATTGATCAGATATAATAAAACTGGACCTTCCGAGGTCGAGTCCCCTTCAGGCGACTATAACTGTATCTTTCTTATTCACTAAACGGTCATTACTTCTTATAAATGGTGAAATAGTTAAATATGTAACGATACACGGCCATTTACCAGAAACATTTTCTGTAGATATAAATGTATGTTTTTTTCATTTTTTTTGTTAAGTGATATTTTCCAACGCTTTAAGTTATGAAGTATATTTCTGTTTTTAAACATCCTACGCCCGTCATTCCGGGGTCCGTCATTGATAAAAGGGGATTTCACTGTGGAGCTACCGAAGGGAAGATAGAGGGAAAATCAGCTAATCCTATAGGGGCTTTCTATTTCGGATTTTTGTTTAAGATAATCTAGCTTCGATTAAAATCAGTGAACAAATCATTACAGATGTGCACGTTAGGTCGGATTACTTAACGAGATGACAATCCGCTATCTCGTCATTTTCAAGTATACCTACTTCAATCTACGGCAATCAGGAAAACACTTGTGAACTCTTGTTTTATTATTGATATGTTAGATGATGGTACTTCTGTGTTTTTACTTTAAGTGAGGTATTAAATTGGACTGTAGCAAAAGATTAGAACTGGGAATATAAAAACCCGATTTAGAAACAAAACCGATCTACTTAACGAGGTTTGTTCGCTCGATGTGCCGATTACGTGTATTTGTTCGCTGATTTGTCATATTGAGTGTGTTCGCAGTACGTGTGGGCATTTGTCATCAGCATGGCTTTTATAGCGATACATTTGGAGTTAATATGATTTTCTCCTGACATTTAACCTTCAACTACGCTTTAAATCAACCGTAAACTCCCTTTACAGGTTTTTTTTAAGAAAGTCAATTTATCAAAAGAACCGTCTAAAGAGTGTCGTAGTATGTTTCAACGATGGTTAGTAGTTCCGTATCTATGAACCTCGAGATCTGATCTATAAATGGGCAGAGACATGAGCACCCATCAACGGCTATGCTGATTTAAGGTCCTGAATGTATATACGTAGATTTTTTTGATTTAACAACAATCGCGATACAGGCTATATTTCCGGATTGAAGCGCACGAGGACGGTGGGAGGAAACCGTTGTACCCGGAGATAACCCACGTGGTCGGATAGGTGATTCCATACCTTTGACGTCGTCGATATATCCGCAGTTTATTTGACAACAGGAATGTTCTCCATGTATCCTCAGGGACAACACTGTGTATTAAAAGGGTCACTGAAGGTAGTCTCTTGGACCTTGTTTGTGTACCACTCCACCCAGTGTTCCTTTCTAACCTCTGGCTAAACATTTGGTTTGGTTTGTTTTGTTGAACCTCCTATTAACAGCTCAGGTTATTTAAGGACGGCCTCCCGTGCGTGCAACATGCATGCGTGTGGTGAGTGCGTATGTGTGTTTTGGGCAGGCTGCGGTATGTTCGTGTTAAGTCTCCTTGTGATAGGCCGGAACTTTTGCCCATTTATAGTGCTACCTCACTGAAGCATACTGCCGAAGACACCCAGCATCACACCCCATCCGGTCACATTATACTGACAACGGGCGAACCAGTCGTCCCACTCATAATATACTGAGCGCTAAACAACCAACTCTACAGAGACAGTTATGTATTTCATTGTCACAACAAATATACAAGTATATAGGAAAGATATATCCGCATAAACACATTTCCCTTGCTGCTCATATACAACTGAGAGTATCTTGATATATCTCACAAGGTTGTTGACTAAAATATTTTAATTCCTTGTGCTATATGAAGAGCGGTGACAACGTAACCATCAGTCATACCACCAGTCATACCAGCATCACACACGCCAAACTCCATACCGTACAATGAACAAAATGATTTGCCAAGAAGATAATCGATTCGACGATAGAAATTCCTCGGTGATCTTCATCAATCTGTGCCTCTCTTAACAATATATTTTAAGTAATGTTTTCGTCGGTAGTCAACATCTGTTACAGAATTAAGGGTACTGGAATTACGTCCTTTAATATATAATAAACAGGGATATGTAAATACCTTAGGTAGGAAAAGTAAGGATGTTACTATCTTGGAAAGGAAAATTATCGATACGGAAACTGAAAATTAATATATTTTACATCTTAGTTGTCAGACGTCCGTTTACACCCGAGTTAGCGAGGGACTAGTCTGTTTTATCTTTGACTTCTACTATACAGTAACTATATTTTATTATTTATATACAAAAATGTCATCAATTTACATCATCTACGGAATTGAAAGACTTTGCATGTTCTTTATTATCGGTACCAATATGCTCGTTGATGTAATGAGCTTGTTTGAAAAGAAAGGATTGTAAATGGAGAGTAAGATAGGGTCGAACCAAAATGAATTAGACAGACAGTATCACACAGCTGTGTGGTTCTTCTAGGACTCGTCAGTGATGTCAGGGACACCATACAGCTGTTTCGTCCCTCTAGGACTCGTCAGTGAGCTTAGGGACACCATACAGCTGTTTCGTCCCTCTAGGATTCGTCAGTGAGGTTAGGGACACCATACAGCTGTTTCGTCTCTAGGACTCGTCAGTGATGTCAGGGACACTATACAGCTGTTTCGTCCCTCTAGGACTCGTCAGTGAGCTTAGGGACACCATACAGCTGTTTCGTCTCTCTAGGACTCGTCAGTGATGTCAGGGACACCATACAGCTGTTTCGTCCCTCTAGGACTCGTCAGTGAGCTTAGGGACACCATACAGCTGTTTCGTCCCTCTAGGATTCGTCAGTGAGGTTAGGGACACCATACAGCTGTTTCGTCTCTAGGACTCGTCAGTGATGTCAGGGACACTATACAGCTGTTTCGTCCCTCTAGGACTCGTCAGTGAGCTTAGGGACACCATACAGCTGTTTCGTCTCTCTAGGACTCGTCAGTGATGTCAGGGACACCATACAGCTGTTTCGTCCCTCTAGGACTCGTCAGTGAGCTTAGGGACACCATACAGCTGTTTCGTCCCTCTAGGATTCGTCAGTGAGGTTAGGGACACCATACAGCTGTTTCGTCTCTAGGACTCGTCAGTGATGTCAGGGACACTATACAGCTGTTTCGTCCCTCTAGGACTCGTCAGTGAGCTTAGGGACACCATACAGCTGTTTCGTCTCTCTAGGACTCGTCAATGATGTCAGGGACACCATACAGCTGTACCGTCCCTCTATGACTCGTCATTGATGTCAGGGACACCATATGGCTGTTTCGTCCCTCTAGGACACGTTAGTGCGGTAACGGACATCATACAGCTGTGTCGTCCCTCTAGAACTTGTCAGTTATGTTAAGGACATCATACAACTGTTTCGTACATCGAGGACTCGATAGTGAGGTTAATGCTTTAAACTGACCATAGCAGGCGACCAAGCCCTGCAGGTAGGGCGTAAGAATTGAACCTGCTGCCCCCATTGCATGATCGTAAGAGGCGACTAAATTTGGGATCTTATCTTTTCTCTTCTTTCTGAACAACTTTCTTCTTCCTAATGTCTCCCTTGACAATGCCTCACTTTTGGCCTTTAGTTGAGCGTTCGCCCCTGTGAGGAAGGCTTTGGGTTCTGTCCCCTGGCCGAGACATAGTCTTTAAAAATGGTAGTTGCTACTCCTGCTTAGCGCTCAGCATATTTGGAGTGGAACGACTGGTTCGCCCGTTGTCAGTATAATGTGACCGGGTAGGGTGTGCTGCTGGGTGTCTTCGGCAGTATGCTTCAGTGAGGTAGCACTTTAAATCGGCAAAAGTTCCGGCCTATCACAAGGAGACTTAACACGAACATACCGCAGCCTCCAAAAACACATACGCACTCACCACACGCATGCATGTCGCACGCACGGGAGGCCGTCCTTAAATGACCTTAGTTGTTAATAGGACGTTAAACAAAATAAACCAAACCAAACCAAAGCAAAAACTCGAAATGGGTCGAAAGAAACGTTAAAGTATAGATGGGGATGCGCGAAAGACTCGTGGATTGTATTCTTAACCATGACACCATTCAAAGGAATCAACAAGTGACAAACATGTTATGAAAGACCTCATGGACTGAACCACCAGCTGTGTCTATCAACCCCAATCTCAAAGGTTGTACACAACTTACACAAGATATTTAGCACATTTCAATACAAAACAAGACGACAAGGCAAAGTTTGTTCAATGTGTGTTGGAATATCCTTTCGCAAACTTGACAAATAAAATCAGTCAGTTTATCCAAAGTATATTCCATTTTATCGTCGCATCAATCAGCCAGTTTATCAAGCATAGTTCATCATCGCATAATCAGCCAGTTTATCAAGTATATTGTATTGTCGCATTCATCAGTCAGTTGATCAAGTATAGTTCATCATTGCAAAATCAGCCAGTTTATCAAGTATATTTTATTGTCGCATTCATCAGCCAGTTTATCAAGTATATTTCACTGTCACGTGACTTTGCCTTGATTTCACTTGGATTTCTCAGTCTTTTTCTCCGTACACATGCGCTTGTTTTAGGGGATCGTTCATTTACTTAAGGGAACAACTGGGTATCGGAACCCATTGTTTTGTAATCAATGGAAACCTCAAACAGTTTTATCACGTTTAAACATCCATTTCATTCAAATCATGTAATGTCAGGTATGTTTTGACAAAAAGTCGTTGTTGCTTTTCTAGCATAACCCCTTTGTAATGCAGTGCAATACTTATCCGGAAAATATTTGAACAATGTGTTTTATGAAATGTCTATTTTTGCTCATATTTTTTTGGTCCTAATTACCTTTATAGTGTTGATGGGCTGTTTAGAATGTAATTAGAAACAACATACAAGTGTGGACCGGGGGAAACATCTCACTGACCGCGTTCTAGTTGTTTATACTGCCAGCACAAACACCAAACCAATATATATTAGTATGATTAGGTACCTACTATAATAAAGCAGGTACATTTACTTCGCTGTTATTTGAAAATTCGACAAAAATTGAAATCTTGCTGCGACGGTTTCTAAATATCACTGTAAATGTCATAGTTCCTCAGAAAGACAGTCAACATTATATGATTTAGTCTTTAATAACGAGTAAGTTAAACGATCAGACAGAGGAAATGATAATTTGACGCTAGCTCCATTGTTGGGTCTTCAGAGTGGTATAGGTGAGTACCTGCCCTCCCTAAAAAACACCCACTCGTCAACTTCAAGGACATATCGACATGTCAATGCCCATTCGTCTTATAAAATCTCGTACGTCAGACAGCAATAATTTTTATTTATATCCCTGACGTACACTCGCTATATCAGTATTAGTTTAATAAAACTACAGAAATGACAGAGTTTAACTGTTTTCTTTATGGTTCTCACTGCGTTATATTATCCGGTTTGTAATGCGTGGATACTGACAGTTTATGTTCGCAGTGTTGTCCAATATATATATATATATTTAGCGTAAATATAGTGTCCACAAGACAAGCCAAAAAGTATCATAATGCCAACAAGTCTAGTATGGAAGAGTGTTAATGTCTACAAGTCTAGTATGGAAGAGTGTTAATGTCTAAAAGTCTAGTATGGAAGTGTCATAATGTATAAAAGTCTTGTATGAAAGTTTCGTAATGTCTACAAGTCTAGTATGGAAGAGTGTTAATGTCTACAAGTCTAGTATGAAAGAGTGTTAATGTCTAAAAGTCTAGTATGGAAGTGTCATAATGTATAAAAGTCTAGTATGGAAGTGTCGTAATGTCTACAAGTCTAGTATGAAAGAGTGTTAATGTCTAAAAGTCTAGTATGAAAGAGTCATAATGTCTAAAAGTCTAGTATGGAAGTGTCGTAATGTCTACAAGTCTAGCATGGAAGTGTCATAATGTCTACAAGTCTAGCATGGAAGATTGTTAATGTCTAAAAGCCTAGTATGAAAGTTTCGTAATGTCTACAAGTCTGGTATGGAAGTGTCATAATGTCTACAAGTCTAGCATGGAAGTGTCATAATGTCTACAAGTCTAGTATGAAAGAGTGTTAATGTCTACAAGTCTAGTATGAAAGAGTGTTAATGTCTACAAGTCTGGTATGGAAGTGTCATAATGTCTAAAAGTCTAGTATGAAAGAGTGTTAATGTCTAAAAGTCTAGTATGGAAGTGTCGTAATGTCTAAAAGTCTAGTATGAACGATTGCCAATGTCTAAACGTCTAGCATGGAAGTGTCATAATGTATAAAAGTCTAGTAAGGAAGTGTCGTAATGTCTACAAGTCTAGTATGGAAGTGTCATAATGTCTACAAGTCTAGCATGGAAGTGTCATAATGTATAAAAGTCTAGTAAGGAAGTGTCGTAATGTCTACAAGTCTAGTATGGAAGTGTCATACTGTCTACAAGTCTTGTATGAAAGAGTGTTAATGTCTAAAAGTCTGGTATGGAAGTGTCATAATGTCTACAAGTCTAGTATGGAAGAGTGTTAATGTCAAAAAGTCTAGTATGAAAGAGTGTTAATGTCTAAAAGCCTGGTATGGAAGTGTCATAATGTCTAAAAGTCTGGTATGAAAGTTCGTAATGTCTACAAGTCTAGTATGGAAGTGTCATACTGTCTACAAGTCTTGTATGGAAGAGTGTTAATGTCTACAAGTCTAGTATGGAAGTGTCATAATGTCTAAAAGTCTAGTATGGAAGTGTCATAATGTCTAAAAGTCTAGCATGGAAGTGTCATAATGTCTACAAGTCTAGTATGGAAGTGTCATAATGTCTACAAGTCTAGTATGGAAGTGTCATAATGTCTAAAAGTCTAGCATGGAAGTGTCATAATGTCTACAAGTCTAGTATGGAAGTGTCATAATGTCTACAAGTCTAGTATGGAAGTGTCATAATGTCTACAAGTCTAGTATGAAAGTGTCGTAATGTCTAAAAGTCTAGCATGGAAGTGTCATAATGTCTACAAGTCTAGTATGGAAGTGTCATAATGTCTACAAGTCTAGTATGGAAGTGTCATAATGTATAAAAGTCTGGTATGGAAGTGTCATAATGTCTACAAGTCTAGTATGGAAGTGTCATAATGTATAAAAGTCTGGTATGGAAGTGTCATAATGTCTACAAGTCTAGTATGGAAGTGTCATAATGTCTAAAAGTCTAGTATGGAAGTGTCATAATGTCTACAAGTCTAGCATGGAAGTGTCATAATGTCTACAAGTCTAGTATGGAAGTGTCATAATGTCTACAAGTCTAGTATGGAAGAGTGTTAATGTCAAAAAGTCTAGTATGAAAGAGTGTTAATGTCTAAAAGCCTGGTATGGAAGTGTCATAATGTCTACAAGTCTAGCATGGAAGTGTCATAATGTCTACAAGTCTAGTATGGAAGTGTCATAATGTCTAAAAGTCTAGTATGAAAGAGTGTTAATGTCTAAAAGTCTAGTATGGAAGTGTGTTAATGTCTAAAAGCCTGGTATGGAAGTGTCATAATGTCTACAAGTCTAGCATGGAAGTGTCATAATGTCTACAAGTCTAGTATGGAAGTGTCATAATGTCTACAAGTCTAGTATGGAAGAGTGTTAATGTCAAAAAGTCTAGTATGAAAGAGTGTTAATGTCTAAAAGCCTGGTATGGAAGTGTCATAATGTCTACAAGTCTAGCATGGAAGTGTCATAATGTCTACAAGTCTAGTATGGAAGTGTCATAATGCCTAAAAGTCTAGTATGGAAGTGTCATAATGTCTACAAGTCTAGTATGGAAGAGTGTTTATGTCAAAAAGTCTAGTATGGAAGAGTGTTAATGTCTAAAAGTCTGGTATGGAAGTGTCATAATGTCTAAAAGTCTAGTATGGAAGAGTGTTAATGTCTAAAAGTCTGGTATGGAAGTGTCATAATGTCTAAAAGTCTAGTATGGAAGAGTGTTAATGTATAAAAGTCTGGTATGGAAGTGTCATAATGTCTAAAAGTCTAGTATGGAAGAGTGTTAATGTCAAAAAGTCTAGTATGAAAGAGTGTTAATGTCTACAAGTCTGGTATGGAAGTGTCATAATGTCTACAAGTCTAGTATGGAAGTGTCATAATGTCTACAAGTCTAGTATGGAAGTGTCATAATGTATAAAAGTCTAGTAAGGAAGTGTCGTAATGTCTACAAGTCTAGTATGGAAGAGTGTTAATGTCTAAAAGTCTAGTATGAAAGAGTGTTAATGTCTAAAAGTCTAGTATGAAAGTGTCGTAATGTCTAAAAGTCTAGTATGGAAGTGTTATAATGTCTAAAAGTCTAGTATGGAAGAGTGTTAATGTCTAAAAGTCTAGTATGAAAGTGTCGTAATGTCTAAAAGTCTAGTATGAAAGTGTCGTAATGTCTAAAAGTCTAGTATGGAAGTGTTATAATGTCTACAAGTCTATTATGGAAGAGTGTTAATGTCAAAAAGTCTAGTATGAAAGAGTGTTAATGTCTAAAAGTCTAGTATGGAAGAGTGTTAATGTCTAAAAGTCTAGTATGAAAGTGTCGTAATGTCTACAAGTCTAGCATGGAAGTGTCATACTGTCTAAAAGTCTAGTATGAAAGAGTGTTAATGTCTAAAAGTCTCGTATGAAAGAGTCATAATGTCTACAAGTCTAGTATGGAAGTGTCATAATGTCTACAAGTCTAGTATGGAAGTGTCATAATGTCTACAAGTCTAGTATGGAAGTGTCATAATGTATAAAAGTCTCGTATGAAAGAGTCGTAATGTCTAAAAGTCTAGCATGGAAGTGTCGTAATGTCTACAAGTCTAGCATGGAAGTGTGTTAATGTCTAAAAGTCTCGTATGAAAGAGTGTTAATGTCTAAAAGTCTAGTATGGAAGTGTCGTAATGTCTAAAAGTCTAGTATGGAAGTGTCGTAATGTCTACAAGTCTAGCATGGAAGTGTGTTAATGTCTAAAAGTCTCGTATGAAAGAGTGTTAATGTCTAAAAGTCTAGTATGGAAGTGTCGTAATGTCTAAAAGTCTAGTATGGAAGTGTCGTAATGTCTACAAGTCTAGTATGGAAGAGTGTTAATGTCTAAAAGTCTAGTATGAAAGTTTCGTAATGTCTACAAGTCTAGTATGGAAGTGTCATAATGTCTAAAAGTCTAGTATGGAAGTGTCATAATGTCTAAAAGTCTAGCATGGAAGTGTCGTAATGTCTAAAAGTCTAGTATGGAAGTGTCGTAATGTCTACAAGTCTAGTATGGAAGAGTGTTAATGTCTAAAAGTCTAGTATGAAAGTTTCGTAATGTCTACAAGTCTAGTATGGAAGTGTCATAATGTCTAAAAGTCTAGTATGGAAGTGTCGTAATGTCTACAAGTCTAGTATGGAAGTGTCATAATGTCTAAAAGTCTAGTATGGAAGAGTGTTAATGTCTAAAAGCCTAGCATGGAAGTGTCATAATGTATAAAAGTCTAGTAAGGAAGTTTTGTAATGTCTACAAGTCTATTATGGAAGAGTGTTAATGTCAAAAAGTCTAGTATGAAAGAGTGTTAATGTCTAAAAGCCTGGTATGGAAGTGTCATAATGTCTACAAGTCTAGTATGGAAGAGTGTTAATGTCTACAATACTAGTAAGGCAGAATTTTAATTTCTACAAGTCTAGTGTGGAAGTATCATAATGTATCAAGTCTAGTTTGGAAGTGGCATAATGCCCTAAGTCCGTATATAAATATGTTATTAGACACATACCGAGTATCCCTTAGCTCGTATATTAATCTGTTATTAGACACATACCGAGTCTCCCTTTGTTCGTTCATGTTTTGTTCGATGTATTATTTAATTGGGCCACTGATCACTACAAGTTCATACATCCGTATATGGGCCCAAATCCTCTATGGGAATTGAGCTTGAAACTAACATAGACAATTGTCGAATTAGTGAAACTCTTATACATGACAGAGGCCGAGAATGTAATCAGTAAATTGTGTCAACATAGCAAAGCACTTTCTTATACAATGCCGACCATTATTCAGCAGTAGAGGTAAGCTTTTAGAACATGTTGTAAATACGTTAGATGTCAATGTTTAATTTGATTTTTGGAAGAAGACGTTCAGTATTTGTTTCTATTAGGTAATAGAATGGTAATGGAATTAGATGACGATGAATGGGAGAACTGCATCATCGGAGTCGCCCGCTGTGTAGAGCACATGTTGTTAGAAGTTAACATGTTTCTTGAGAAGTGAATCATAATGACTAAGGGATTGGTTTTACTGACCGATGCAGTATCTAAATAATATACAGTGTTTATAACATAACAAACTAACTGACATTTATAATCCATGTTTTTTTTATAGTTTGAACGAGTTCATTATTGTAACAGTTGATTTGTTCATTAATGTACGACTAGAAATTTCTGTCTTCAGGAAATTAAGAATTTGTCCGCCTGTTTGCTTGTCTGTACGATGATAACCAAGTAGGCTTGAAAGAAAATAACAATAAACTGTTACATTGGTTGTATCTTGGGTATACATTTCTACTGTTCTGACTACCGAATTTTTCGGTGGTGTCTACCATGTCCTTCATGTGACATGTTTTACGTGATCTTGGAATACGATTGTGGTATATCACAACAGTATATATTTCAATTTCTACTCAAGTTGGACTCAATGCAACTACCAAACTTAATCTGTTTCATTTGCTCATGAATTTGACCAGATTAGCACTGATCAGTGCGTATGAATACATGGTAAAAACCCTTCCGCGGAACGATTTCACTTTTTCTACATTGTTGTTATAAACATGGAATAATTATTAAAATTATCAAATTTATAATGTATTCTTGTATTTTATGAAAGACCAGATATGCTAAATACTTCTATTTTGACAAAATAATGCTGTTTGTAATCCTAAAATTGCGGACTATTTTACTCGACCGACTAGACGTGCACAATCCGGAACTCCTCGGGCTTTTCCGCATTTAGACTTGCACAGGCTTCGATACATTTATATCTAGACCGACTTTTTTATTCGAAAAAAAAAACAATTGAAATATAAGGATTGAATCTTGATTTGGTCGATTTCATGGGTTCATGAATTGAGTTGCTCTTGAGACAAATTCAACATGAACTGCTTAGCAGTTCATTAAATTTGTCTCAAGAGCAACTCAATTCATGAACCCATGAAATCGATCAAATCAAGATTCAATCCTTAAATAAAAGTCGTAACTGTATACATACAATACTATATATCACAACAGTATATATAAGTCGTAACAGTATACATATAATATATATCATAACAGTATATATTAGTCGTAGTGGTATAATGTAACATCATAACAAGATTTAGTTGGTTTATTAGGGTCTTTATACACAGTTTCAGTCGAATGTTTGCTGAAACCGGTTTTGTTTTATTGTGTCCTGGATGGGAAGTAAAATAATTATTGGTTATCAACAACAGATATTATTAATATTCTTTTCATCAATTGTATCGCCGTATTCCTCATTGATATTAGTTCATAATGTCCTTGTCAAGCTTAGATCCAATCGGTCTTTATTGTGTGCCCAGTTAGACATTGTATTGTAGACTACCGTATGTCGCCGACGGAGTTCTGACCGTCTGAGGAATGTGTCAGAATACATTGTTCTCCACATTGCTAAACCGGCAATGCCGATATATCCTGAATGAGACCGTATTCATATATTCTAACCGACGGCCCCTGAATGATCTTCAAATGGTCCCATAGGGAGTAGTTGCTTCGTTAGTCTCGCACATGCGTATTACAAAACTCCTATGTACCATGAGGTGTTAATCGTAAGGCAGAAATACCTCGACTTTACGTTGTTCTGTCTGGTTTTAATGGAACTTTACGTTGTTTGTATTGAATTCTAACAATGCACGAAAACAATGAATAATGTTACCGTCGGTTACATTTAGTACACATCTTACATATGAATTGGATGTTTTCGGGAATGTGCAAGGCTGCACGAACGTCAGTATTTCCTAATTCTAAGCATCATGAAACATCTTGTATGAATATTGAAGGATGACTCCACATAGAAATGGACGTAAAGATTCGCCTCAGTTTGCTGTCATACACAGTTTGAATGTTTCATAATTTGTGGGCATATTTACACATTTTATGTTATTTCAATCTTGTAAATTAACAATATGTCTTTGAGCAGTCTTTATGCTGAGCATTTTGAATGAATCATGGAAACAAGACGTCTTAACATAACAGCCATATCGTATCAGTAACTGAAATAGTATAACGAAACCAACTAAATCTTGTTATGATGTTACATTATACCACTACGACTTATATATACTGTTGTGATATATAGTATATGTATACAGTTACGACTTTTATATACTGTTGTGATATGTATTATATGTATATTGTTACGACTTACTATATATACTGTTATAATATATAGTATATTTTGTATTGTTACGACTTATATATACTGTTGTGATATATAGTATATGTATATTGTTACGACTAACTATATATACTGTTGTGATATATATTATATGTATACAGTTACGACTTATATATACTGTTGTGATATATAGTATATGTATATTGTTACGACTTATATATACTGTTGTGATATATATTATATGTATACAGTTACGACTTATATATACTGTTGTGATATATAGTATATGTATATTGTTACGACTAACTATATATACTGTTGTGATATATATTATATGTATACAGTTACGACTTATATATACTGTTGTGATATATAGTATATGTATACAGTTACGACTTTTATATACTGTTGTGATATATAGTATATGTATGCTGTTACGACTTTTATATACTGTTGTGATATATATTATATGTATACTGTTACGACTTATATATACTGTTGTGATATATAGTATATGTATACAGTTACGACTTATATATACTGTTGTGATATATAGTATTGTATGTATACAGTTACGACTTATATATACTGTTGTGATATATAGTATATGTATACAGTTACGACTTTTATATACTGTTGTGATATATATTATATGTATACAGTTGCGACTTTTATTTACTGTTGTGATATATAGTATATGTATATTGTTACGACTTATATATACTGTTGTGATATATAGTATATGTATACAGTTACGACTTTTATATACTGTTGTGATATTTGTATATGTATACAGTTACGACTTGTATATACTGTTTTGATATTTGTATATGTATACAGTTACGACTTATATATACTGTTGTGATATATAGTATATTTTATATTGTTACGACTTTTATATACTGTTGTGATATATAGTATATGTATACTGTTACAACTTCTCTATACTGTTATTCTACATAGTATATGTATGCTGTTACGACTTATATACTGTTATGATATATGTATAATATTAAGAATTATATAAAGTGGGCCGAAGGTGGTGGCTAGCGTAATATGTATAAAGCCATGTTCTATGATGGAAGGCTATGTGACCAACGGTCAAGACATTTGAAAATATCCCACGCGAATATATATGCAAATACAATGTTTAAAAAATGTATGACTAATACTACTTGTATATATAAAATGTATTCATATTATGACTAATAATATATATTATGTATACATATGACTAATAATATTTAATATATACAATGTATACATATGGCTAATAATATATTTAATGTATACATATGACTAATAATATATTTAATGTATACATATGACTAATAATATATTTAATATTAACATATGACTGATAATATATATAATGTATACATATGACTAGTAATATATTTAATTTATGCATATGACTAGTAATATATTTAATTTATGCATATGACTAATAACATATTTAATGTATGCATATGACTAATAGTATATTTGATGTGTACATATGACTAATACATTATACATGTATACGGTATTACAAATACAGCCTGTATGCCAGAAACGTGTTTAACTTTGCTAAGTCGCGATGCATATACACTTAACTGTTAACAAATGATGTGATAAAATGATGGTTTCATTTTTCTCCAACAACTATCGGTCCTCTGAGAATTTGAGCTACACAAATGTTCAGCTTAACATTCATTATTAATGCTGCCATATTAAACGATATAGTACAGAGTTTGGAAAAAAAAGATATTCGAAACGTTTCCCACGCTCTTACTGTTGCTCATCCATCCACAATTATTGTCGCTATGGAATACAGAGGTAGCGTATATAACGATGTCCGCAGTGGGACGTTTTGTACCCAAGTATGCAAATGAAATCTCGATCACTCTATTTATTTTGCCAATTATTTGATCGCGCAACTTGATTAAAACCCGTTGGTGTGATGTACATTGTAGTACTTAAGTAAATGCCATCGCGAAATTTCCAGGGATTTAAGAACACTTACAAAAACATCCTACTCACTCCTTTTTAAAATATGTAAAAACTAGAGAATTGATCTGCTAGAGAAAAAGATGGGCACATTTTTTATGTTGTACTCTAAGATCGTTTTTAAGACAAATAGTAAAACTCTGATCTTTGTTTTCAAAATTCTGCATTTCATTACCTGAAGCATATTTGATCATATCTTTAGCTGTGCCATATGTGTGTGATATCATTTAAAATCTCAATTTGCATTTTAAAATCAAAACCAGATCAAATGTGTACGCTTTTAAAGAGTCATATCTGGTGAGAAGAATACTTATTGTATTATATATACTATTGTGCAACATATGGGATACACAAGAGATCCACTGGTTCTCAAGAAACAGGCATATTTTCGCATGTTTTGTCTAAATTAGCAAAATTCTTAACAAATTACATGTCAACAGCAGCAATGCCAATAATCAGCCATGACACAAACTAACAATTGATCAGCTTAAATTCCATCATATTAGAAATTTATAATCTTGTTCAATTATCATCAGGAATTCCGTTTAGCTCCCCCTTAATTAAGTATACTTTTTTGTCCTTAAATTTGAAAAACGAAACCGTGGTATATGTAATTATTCTATAATTATCTCCAATAACACACAGGCACCAGACGAGACAAATCACTGACAAAATCACAAATATCAACGCTATTCTGATATGGAATCAATTAGAACTGAATCATCAGCGCCCGATGTAACGACACCATCACAACATATGAAAGAACATCCTGTTCGCTAATAACGAAACAGGCTTCGTGTCAGTTTTGCAAATTGAAAGCAAATTTGTATTGTTTCAACGAGCGCTAAAAACGAACGCAAACATTATAAAAACAACAAAACGTATCATCATGTCATTTAAAATGTGCGACAAGAATCTGTACGAATCTGAAGTATTTTATAAAATTTTCAGCAATGTTTACGCTTTCCTGGTCAACTCTAAATTGAATAAGAAGAGCGAACATATTGGATGATTGTCAAATATTTGCATGGAACCACAGTCTCCCAGATATCGCTCTCCGTCTCATCCGCGTGGATTTCACCTTCAACAAACTGTAAACGTCAAGTTTAGAAAAGTGGTTTGTAATATCTTGACTAGCATGACAGTTCCTGTTTTTAAATAGCATTGTTAGGTTCCACACACAAACATGGTCTGTAATATGTATTGGAAGCACTGCGACAATGTGTTCGCTGTTTACGGGATTGTGTAATCATACTTTAATTTTTAGTACGAGATATTTTGTGTTTCTGTGTCCTTTAGTGAGGCGGATGACTACTCTCGGTGCTGTAAGGTGTAATTAGTATAGTATTACCAAAGATTCAATATCGATAACAGACCGCTTATAGCATGTTTTGTAGTCAGAAACCTTGCGTGATATGTGATTTGGTTTAATAAGGTTATGTGTCCATCGGTATTAAGTGAGGTTTAAAAGTTTAGTATATAGTTATATAGATATATGTTTATTACTTACAACTCACCGTATTTAATGTGCAAACTGTTATACCAGAAATATAATTTGATCATTAGTGATCGAACTTCATAGGGCCAATAAACGCAAAAAAAAAAAAAAATCCTCGTAGAGAATATTTACTTATTTTTGTTTTCAAAACTGA
The DNA here is from genome assembly GCF_902652985.1 of Pecten maximus. Classification (NCBI taxonomy): domain Eukaryota; kingdom Metazoa; phylum Mollusca; class Bivalvia; order Pectinida; family Pectinidae; genus Pecten; species Pecten maximus. The sequence goes on along the minus strand of NC_047028.1, from coordinate 1,863,972 downwards.
CGTAAAGATCGTTTTGTCTTTTTGATACTGTCGATGAAGACACCGCTAAGACCTCGACATAACATGTTTTCCACGTGAAGGTATCTGATCACGTCTAATTTTACTACCTCTTCCCTAATTATACATTGGTGTCACTGCCGTTAAATCGTACTAAAGTCTTGATTACGATGAGCTCAAAGAACGTTACGAGATAATCCTGACAACACTGACCTACCAGACCTCGCAACTCCACCTAGGAAAACGGAACATGAAATCAAGCTATTAAACAGTAAAACAAATGGTTGTAGCTTTATTTGGAGTTTTGTTTCTAAAGTTGCTTACAGTCCGAAATTATGGGCACGTTATGTGTGACCATTTCAAACCTTCGGTTAAATAATATAGACGAACTGCTCAATTGATGAGTTCAATTTCGTTCGAAATTTCAAACACAGTAATCACACAAAAATACTGTAAAAACAACTAAATGTATAGTAATGAATTTTGTACACGTGTTTTATTTTCAAACTTTTAAATATATTGTTTGATATCTAAATTTAGTACAAAGTCTATTGTATTGCAGCTAAACTTTACAATACATATCGTAATTTATATTGTAGACATTCGTAACATCATAATTTGTATTATCGCCTTGCTTTACATCATACCATATACTTATTTTGTAGCCTTAGTTTACACCATATATAATAATTTATACTGTGGCCTTGGTTTAAATCATAAAACCTAATTTACATTTAGTCTTAGTTTCATCATATATCATAATTTATATTGTAACCTTAGTTTACAGATCTGCTAAATATTTATCAGCAGGCACCTGCTAATATAATGGTTAGCTTGAATATAGTGAAACAAATATCCATACTCCTTTAGTAACAACGTACTTGTGTCTTCGTTATTGAACAACACATGAAGCAATCTGAGTGGAACGCTCTGGTTTTAAATTGTTAAATCCCTGACGTTTCCGACACCCTGCATGCTTTATACATGGTGACAGCGGCACGGAATACAAACAGATGACTTACTATTTTATTCAATAAACAACATAATCAATTAAATAAGATATGTGCCTAGTGCACCTACATTGTATATTTAATTAAGGCTAGGGACATTCATTATGTCCGTAATAAAGCTCTACGAGCCCCCTGTGTCATTGACGAGTACCAGAAGGACGAATCAGCTGCTTGACGCAGTTGATCATTTTTGGATATGAGATATTTTATTCCATTGACTCGTGTTTTATATGATCCTCTGTAACTGGTATTGTTATATAAACCCGTTATAACGAGGCATAGTCGTAAAATCAATGTTCATCGAATGTACATCACTTCCGACTGACTTCAGTTCCTCGTATCCACAGAATATACAGAACATATGATAAAACATCTTTTGTGTTTTTATACAAAAAGGTGTTTAATTTACGCAGAAAATGTTGTTATGGCGATAAATGGTGATAATATCTGCTATCATTAGATACAAATGTGTCATCTAACGCTCTATGGGTTTCCATGTGGAAAAAGCAAAAGTTCATGTGATCAACAATGTTTCAATTTCCTCCGTACAAATACACTATTATATAAACGAAAGCGTCAACTGGAATTTATAGGAAAAACAACTTCATGATAAACTAATAACCTACCTTCAAAGTTCTGGTCCACCTTATTCCTGTACTATACGAGAGATGTAGCAGTTCTGTACAGGCCACACGATGACGCCGCTTACAACATCCGCAGCTGACAGTTCTGTACCTCTATCGCCCCTTATATATACCGCCAATTCTGCGGGGGTAACTGGGGTTACCTAGTCAAAAGCATGAATCAAAAATATAAAAAAGTTATCCGTCCGGCGTTTCCATGAGAACATAATATATGGCATGTTGTCAGCACTTTCTGTGCTTGATCGCCATCATATCATTAAATCCAAGGTCCAGATTGATTTCGGTAGCTGTGAGATTTATGCGTAGCATATCATACTTGTGTGGTTATTGCTGGACATTACACTATTGCTGTACGACATGAATGTATTAGTTAATTGGGCAGCACTTCACACACAATAGTGGCCGCTTTCTTGGCGTCAGTCACATACATATTTTATAACGGCTCATTGATACAAACTAATAGTCAAATGATATATACTATCTACATACCAATACATCCTTCAACCTTTTCGGTTTGCACTCGTATGCACGTTATCTCTGAATGTAAATATATGATTTATTACGGTCTATTGATGCTGTACTTTCACATGTTAATCCACTGTTTACATCGATTACGTGTATGAGTGTGGATTTAATTACCTACCGTATTGACGAAATTAAGTGGGTGTGCTTTTAATTATCTTCAGTATTGACAACACCATTGATTTGGGATACCTTTTAGTCAATATCTTCGTACAGGTATTCAACGACCTGCCTAATCGCTTCTTGAAACACACCTGCCTTTCATTTAGGTGGCCGGGATTTGGTTCCCCTTTCGAAAGCAATGAAGGTAAAGGAAATGAAATTTACATTTACATCACTTCCGATAAACTAGGAGGTATTTACAAACTGTAATATTATAACAACCTTTATTCCAAAATGGACAAAGCCTGATAAATACAGAATACTGATTGATAAAAAAAACTATTCTATAAATCAAAACGAGATATCAACAAGGTTGGGTTTGGTTTGATTTGTTTTTGTTTAACGTCCTATTAACAGCCAGGGTCATTTAAGGACGTGCCAGGTTTTGGAGGTGGAGGAAAGCCGGAGTACCCGGAGAAAAACCACCGGCTTACAGTCAGTACCTGGCAACTGCCCCACGTAGGTTTCGAACTCGCAACCAAGAGGTGAAGGGCTAGTGTTAAAGTGTTGGAACACCGTAACCACTCGGCCACCGCGGCCCCTTATCAACAGGGACACACATATGACAAGGGGTATTCCAGAAAGGTAAATTTGTTCAACCAATCTAATTCGCTATATTAATTTAGATTTAGTTTGGTATTGCTTAACGTTTATCAACAACGTCGATCATGTCCGGCCTCACCTGTGTGCGAGCTAGATGCAGGTGGTTTGTGTTTTTTAGGCTGGGATATGTGTGTGTCCTTGTGATAGCACGGGACTGATGCCGAATCTCATCGACGTCAAACGTACATACATGACGTATCCTCGTACCAAAGGGGCCCAAAAAAGGGGGGGCCCAAGAAAAAAAAAAAGGGGAAAAACAAAAAAAAAGGACCGAAAAGGGGGGAAAAAAAAGGGCACAAAAAAAAGGGGGCCAAAAAAAGGGGGGGGAAAAAGGGAAAAAAAAACGGCGGGAAACAAAAAAGGAAAGGAAAAAGGGGAAAAAACCCCGAAAAAGGGGGGGGCCCAGGGGAAAAAAAATAAAGGGAAAAAAAAAAAAACCCAAAAAAGGGGCCCCAAAAAACCAAAAACCCAAAAAGAAAAACCCCAAAAAAAAAACCCAAAAAAAAAACCAAAAAAAAACCGGGAACAAAAAAAAAAGGGGGGGTTTTTTTTTTTTAAAAAAAATTTTAACTTTTTGGGGGGGAAAAAAGGAACCGGAAAAAACGGGGGGGGGCAACCCGGAAAAACCAACGGGCCCCCAACAAAGAAAAACGGGGGGGAAAAAACGAAACCCCAAGGGCCCCACAAAAAAAAAGCCCGGGGCCCAAAAAAACCAAACCAAAAAGAAAAAAAGAAGAAAAGGAACAAACAAAAACCCCACAAAAAAAAAGGGGGGGAAGGGTCCCCAAAACAGGAACCAAAACCAAAAAAGGCCCAAAAAAAAAAACCACGAAAAGGGGGGAAAAAAAAAGGGGGCCACGGAAACAAAGGGGGAAAAACCCAAAAAAAAAAAAGAAAAACGGGAAACCCCCCGAAAAGGGGCCCGGAAAAAATTTTTTGGGGGGGAAAAAAACAAAAAAAAGGGGGGGCCCAGGAAAGAAAAAACAAAAACCGGGGAAAAAAAAAAACCACGAAACAGAAGAGGAGACCAAAAAAAGACAGAGGAGAAAAAAAAAGGGGGAGCCCAAAAAAAACCCAAAGGGCCCAAAAAAAAAAGAAAAAAACAAAACCAAAAAGAGAAAAAAGACAAGGAAACCCGAAAAAAGGGGGACCACGAAAAAAGACAAGGGAGCCCAAAAACAGAAGAAAAACGAAAAGAAAAAACCCAAACAGAGGGGGAACCAGGGAAACAGAAGAGAGAAAAGAAAAAAGGGGAGACAACGAAAAAAAGAAAAGAAAACGGGAAAAAAAGAGGAGAACAAAAAGGGGGCCACAAAAAAGGAAAGGGAGCCAGAAGAAAGAACCCCCAAAAAACAAAAACCCCAAAAAACAGCCCAGGGAAACCCAAGGAAAAGGGGAAGACAAAAAAAAGGGGGGAAAAAAAAAAGAAGGAAAAAAAGGAAAAACCACAAACCCCAAAGAGGAGAAAAACGAACAGAGGAAACAAAAAAGGGGCCCCCGGAAAAAAAGGAAAAAAAAAAGGGGGAAAAAAAACAGAACCAAAAAAAAAAAAAAGAGCCACGAAAAAACAAAACCAAAAAACAAAAAAACCCAAACAAAAAACCCCCAGAACCATTTTAAAAAAACAAAGACCAAAAAAAAAGGGAAACCCCAAAAAAAACCCAAAAAAAAGGAGACCACGAAAAAAAGGGGAAAAAAAAGGGGAAAAAATACAAAACCAAAAAAAAAAACCACGAAAAAAAGGGGGGAAAAGAAAAAAAGAGGAACACAAAACAAAGAGGGAACGAAACAAAAGGGGAGAAAAGGAAAAAAAAGGGGCCCAAAAAAGAAAAGCCCCAAAAAAAAAAAAAACAAAAAACCCCGAAATAAAAAAAAGAAAAAAAAAAAACCACAAAAAATTTGGAAAAAAAAAAGAAAAAAAAAAAAACCAAAAACAACAAGTTAAAACAAAAAACCCAAACAACATAAAAACCCAAAAAAAAAAACCAAAAAAAACCCCCAAACAAAAAAACCCAAAAAAAAAAAAAAAACAAAACCAGGGAAACAAAAATAACCAAAAAAAACCAAAACCCAAAAAAAAAAAAAACCCCCTTTTCAAAAAACAAAAACCAAAAAAATCCCCAAACAAAAAACCCCCCAAAAATTTTCCAAAAAACAAAAAAAAAAAAAATTACACAAATAAAACCCATTAAAAAACCCTTTAAAAAAATTTATAATAAAAAAATTTATCCACTAAAAAAAATATCCCAAAAAAAAATATTAACAAAAAAATTTAACAAAACAAATTATTTCCCAAAAAAAAATTTATCCACTAAAACTATTCCCAAAAAAAAAAAAAAAAAAAACAAAAAAAAAAAAAATAACAAAAAAAAAAAAAAAAAAAAAAAAAAAAAAAAGAAAAAAAAAAAGCAACGAAACAGACAAAGACGGAAACGGGAAAAGAAGGGGGGAAGGAGAAAAGGGGGAAAAGAAAAACAGGGGAGACACGAAAAAAAAAGGGAAAACCAAAAAACAGAAAGGCCCAAAGGAAAAAAGGGAAAAAAAGGAAAAGGGGGGAAACCCCCAAAAAAAAACCCGAAAAACAGGGGGAAAAAAAACAAAACCCCCCAAAAAACAAAAAAACAAAACCACGAAAAACAAAAACAAAAAACAAAAACAAAAAAAAAAAAAAAAAAAAAACAGAAAAACAGAAAAAAAAAAGGGAAAAAAAAAAACAAAAAGGGAAAAAAAGGAAAAGGAAAAAAAAAAGAAAAAGGGAAAAAAAAAAAAGAGGAAAAAAACGGCAAAAAAAAAAAGGGAAAAAAACGGGGAAAAAAGAAAAAAAAAAGGGGGAAAAAAAACGGGAAAGAAACCCCAAAAAAAAAGGAAAAAAAAAGGGCAAGGGAACCCCGACAGAAAAAACGGAAAAAAAAAACCCAAAAAAAAACCCATCCCAAAAAACAAAGGGGAAAACCGGGCCACGCCCATTAACCAAAAAAGGGAAAAAAAAAAAAAACCCGGAAACCCCCCAAAAAACAAAAAAGGGCCAAAAACCCCAAAAAACAAAAAAAAAGGGGAAAAAAAACCGGGGGGGGGGAAAAAAATCCCCCAAAAAAAGGGCCCCACCCCCCAAAACCCCCCAAAACCCAAAACCCCCAAACGAACCAAATTTTTTCCCAAAAAAAAGGGGGGAAAACAAAAAGGGGGAAAAAAAAGGGGAACCAAAAAAAAGAGGAGAACAAAAAAAAGGGGGAAAAGGAAAAAAAAAGGGGAAAAAGAAAAAAAAGGGGAGAAAAAAAAAGGGAAGAAAAAAAAAAAAAGGGCCAAAAAAAAAGGGAAAAACAAAAAGCAAAACCAGGGAAACAAAGGAACCAGAAAAACAGGGGCCCCCCCGAAAAAAAACCCCCAAACCCAAAAAACCACAAACAAAATACCACAAAAAAAAGGGGAACCCAAAACCCAAAAAAACCAAAACAACAAAAAAAAAAAAAAGGGGAAAACCCAAAAAACCAACAAACAAAAACAAAGAAAAACCAAAAACAAAAACAAAAACCCAAAAAAACAAAAAAACCAAAAAAAACAAAAAAACCACAAAAAAAAACCACAAAAAAAAACCGGGGAAAAAAAACCACGAAAAACCAACCCCCAAAAAGACAAACCCCGAAAAAAAGGGGAAAAACAAAAAACAAAAAAGAAAAACAAAAGTAACCAGAACAGAAAAAAAAAAAAAAAAAAAAACCCAAAAAACAAAAAACCCAAAAAAACGAGGGAAAAAACGAAAAAAAGGGCCCAAAAAACAAAAAACAAAAAAAAAAAAAAACCCCAAAAACCCGGGGGGGAAAAAAAACCCAAACCGAACCCCGGGGCCCCCAAAAAACCCCCCCGGAACCCCGGGGGGGGGAAAAAAAAAACCCCCCGGGGAAAAAAAACCCCCCGCCCCCCCAAAAAACCCCCAAAAAAAAAAAAAATTTTTCCACTAAAAAATATTATCCCAATAAAAAAAATTTATACCAAACATACTTTATCATAAAAAAAAAAACCCCCCAAACAAAAAAAAAAAACAAATTTAAAAAAAACCCCCCCCCAAAAACCCCAAAAAAGGGGGCCAAAAAAAAAAAAAAAGGGGGAAAAAAAACAAAAAACCAAAAAAAAAGGAAGAAAAAAGGGGGCCCCGGGGCCCCAAAAACCAAAAAAAAAAACCCCGGAAAACAAAAATAACCAGACAGAAAAAAGGGCCCGAGGGGAAGCCCCAAACAACAAAACCCCGAAAAAAACCCCGGGGGGAAAAAGGGGACCAAAAACCAAACAAGGCCCCCGGGCCCGGGGAAAGGGCCCCAAACGGACGGGGGGGCCCCCCGGGGGGCCCATAAAAGGGGCCCCTTTAAAAACCCCCCCAAAACCGAAAACAGATAGCCCAAAACCAGGGGGAAACCCGGCCCCAAAAAGCCCCAAACTTTGCCCAAACGAGGGGGGGGCCCCCCGAAGGGCCCCAAAAAAGGGGGGGAAGGGGGCCCCCGGGAACCGGCCCAAAAGGGACGGGAAAAAGGGCCCCGGGAAAAACGGGGCCAAAAAAAAAAGGGAAAAACCGAGGGCCCCAAAAACCCCCCCAAAAAAGGAAAAAAGGGCCCGGGGAAAAAAAGGGGAAACGGGGGGAAAAAAGGAAAAAAAAAGGGGAAACCGCCAAAAACCAAAAAAAAAAGGGACCAGGGGGCCCAAAAATTTTTTTAAAAACGGGGGGCCCGAAAAAAGAGCCCCAAACAACAGAAAAAAAAACCCCAAAAAATTTGGCCCCCCGAAAGGGGAAACCCCCAAAAAAAGGGGGCCCCAAAAAACAGGGAAAAACCGGGCCCAAAAGGGGGCCAAAAAAAAGGGAACCCCAAAAAACCAACAAAAGCCCCAAAACAAAAGGGGGAAACGGGGAAACCCCCCCCAAAAAAAGGGAAAAAAAAGGCCCAAAACCCCGGGGCCCAGGGAAAGGGGAAAAAAAAAAGCAAAAGAAACAAAAGGGGCCCGGCCCCAAAAGGCCCCCGAAAAAGGGAAAAAAACCCAAAAAAAGCCCCCCGGGGGAAAAAAAAGGGGGGAAAAAACCCCAAAACCAGGAACGGGGGAAAGGGCCCCCGGGCCCCAAAAAAAACGGGAAGGGGGAAACCCAAAAAAACAAAAAGGGAAAACAAAAAAAAAGGGGAAAACGGGGAAAAAATTTAACCCAAAAAAAAAAACCCCACAAAAAGGGGAAATCCAAAAAAAAAAAAAAACCCAAAAACCAAAAGAAAACCCTATTTCCAAAAAAAACCCGGGGGAAAAAAAAAGGGGAAAACTCAATCCCCTAAACCACATTTATACCCCAAACAAAAACCCCAAAAATTTTTTTTAAAAAAAAACCCCCCCCCCTTTTTAACCCAAACAAAAACCAGCTTTTTAACCCCAAAAAAAAATTTTTTTTACCCCCCCCCCCCCCCACCCTTAAATTTTCCCCCCCCCCTTTTTTCCCCCCCCCTTTTCCTTTAATTTTTTTTCCCCCCCATTCCCCCCCCCCCTTTTCCCTTCCCCTATTTTCCCCCCCCTTTTTCCCCCCCCCTTTTTTCCCCCCAAAACCCCACTATACTTTCCCCAAATTTACCCCCCTTTAAAAATTTTCCCCTGCTCCCCCCCTCCCCTTCTTTAAAATTTTTTCCCCCCCTATTTTCCCCCTTTTCTCTTTTTTCCCCCCCCCCCAAACCCCCTTTTTTTTCCCCCTTTTAATTTCCCCCCCCCTTTCCCCTTTTTTTTTTTTTTTTTCCCTTTTTTTTCCCCCCCCCCTTTTTAAAACCCCCTTTTTCCCCCTTTCTCCCTTTCCCCCCTTTTCCCCCCTAAATTTCCATGTTTAAATTTTTCCCGCTTAAATTTCCCCGAAAATAATTTTCCCAAACCAAACTTTTTCCCCTCCCCCTTTTTTTAAAAAAAAATTTTTTTTAACCCCAAAATTACTTTGCCACCCCTTTTAATTTTTTTTGGCCCCAAAACGGGAAAATAAACCCTGGGGTTTTTTTTTTCCCCAAACCTGAAGGGGGAAACCCCCGGTTATCCCCCCCAAAATTTGGTTTAATACTTGGGAATTAGGGTCCCCCTTCCCTTGCTTAAAAACTGTGGAAACCCTTTTGGTCCCCTTTTTCCCCTTTTGAAGGGGGTTTAATTCCCCGGGACCTCGGTGCCCCAAAAACCTTTGAATTGTTGTAAAAGTCCCCGACCTGTAGGGTGCCCCTTAACTTAAATTTGGGGTTTAAAGCCCCCGGGCCCCGGCCCCCCTAAAATTGTTTTTTCCCCCCCCCTTTGGTCCCCCTAAAACCCTTTGACATTGGTTGAAATATGTCCCCCCGGGACCTGAATGTGCCCCTTAAACCGGGGTTTTTTTAATTACTGTGCCCGGACCTGTACTGTCCCCCAAAAACCTTTTTTTTAAATACTGTCCCGGAATTTGGGCCCAAAACCTTGACAGGTTGAAAATGTCCCCCCCGGCCTTACTGGGCCCCTATAACCTTAAATTTGGTTTTTAATTCCCCCCGGGCCCCCGGGGGGCCCCTTAACCTTGACATGGTTTAAAGCCCGGGGCCCGTATGGTGCCCCAAAACCCTTTGACAAAAAAGGGGACCTTTGGTTTTTAAAAACCCCCTTGTTACGGTAATACCCCCGGGTATATGCCCCCGACTTGGTTTAAATTTCCCCTTTTTTTGGGGTTTCCCCCTTTAAAGGGGGGGCCCCCCCAAAATTTTCCCCCCTGACTTGGTTTTAAAAACTCCCCGGTTAATATGCCCCAAACCTTTGTTGGGTTTTAATTTTCCCCGGGTTATGTGCCCAAAAGGGGGAATTGGGTTTTCCCCGTTTAGTTAAATTTAATTTTGAAATTCCCCCACCTGTTGATGCCCTAAAACTTCAAAACAAAATCTGTCCCCGGGGGGGGGATAAGAGGGGGTTGAAATCGTGCCTTTATTTGAAAATGGAGGTTCCTATCAAAAAGAATAAAAAACCGAAGAAAAAAACCCTTTATTTGAAATTAACGTAAAATATTAAAAGGGGCAAAGATATTTTTTATTTTTTTAAATTTTGAGAAATTATTTTCCCCAAAAAGGGGGTTTTTTAAAATTTTTAAAAACCCCTTTTTCCCTTAAAAAATTTTTAAGTTTTTAAATAAAAAAGAAAAAAGGGGAAAAACCCCACTTAAATATCTTTAAAGAATTCAAAAGGAAAAACTTCAAATTTTATTTAAAATTTTCCATTTTGAAAAAAAAAAGGGTTTTTTAAAATTTTAAAAAAAATTTAAAAAAAAATTTAAAAAAAAACCCAAAAATTTAAAACATCTTTGGGAGACAAGATTTAAAACTAAAACATTTTTCCACTTTAAAAAAATTTGCCTCTTTAAGTTTTTTTTTAAAAAGCAAGGGTGAAAAAACTAAAAAAAACCTTTTTAAAACAAAAAACCCCAAAAAAAAACCTTTTTTAACAAAAAAATAATAAACACTTTTTAAATTTACGAAGAAATTTTTACCCAAAACCAATTTTAAAACATTTCCCTTTTCAATTTTCCGTCCCCTTTTAAAAAAACCAAAAAACCTTTTTTAAAAAAAAAAATTTTCCCAAATAAAAAAAACAATTTAAAAAACCATTAAACAAAAAACCTTAAAAAAAACCCTTTAAAAACCAATTTAAAAACAAATTTTAAAAAACCTACATTTAAATAACGGGGAATAAAAAAAAATTTCAAAATAAAAATTTAAAAAAAAATTTTACATTAACATAAAAAAATTAAAAACCTTTAAAACAAAAAACAAAAAAATATTTATTAAAAACATAGAATAAATCAACATTTACAAAAACGGGAAAATCAAAAATTTCCCCAAAAAAATTTAAAAAACAAAAAATTTAAAAATTTTTTAAAACCCAAACCCCAATTTAAAAAAACTAAAAATTTTTAAAAAAATAAGGTTTTTTAAAATTATTTTTACAATAAAGATTTTTAAAAAAAATTTTTTTTTTCCAAAAAACTTTTTAAAATTTTTTTTTAAAACTTTTTCCCCAAAAAAATGCACAAAAAAGGATTAAAATTCCCCAAAAAACTTTTTATTTGGTTCACCCCCCTTAATTTTACAATAAACATTAAACCCTTCAACATTTTTTTATTACATATTGAAAAACCTTTAACAAAAAAAAAGAATCCCCTTTAACAAAAAAAAAATTTTTTCCAACAAAAAAAATTTTTTTCCCTCCCCTTTTTTTCTTTGGGGAAATTTTTTTAAAAATTTTAAAACTTATAACAAAAACAAATAAAAAAAAACCCAATTGCACGGGTAATTAAAATGGGAAAACAAAGAAACCCGTTAATAGAAAAAAGGTTTAAAAGGGGGCCTTTTTTGGCGGGAAGGAAATTTAAATAATCAAAATTAGAATTCCGTCAGGAAAAAAAAGGGGGGAAAACAGGATCCCCCATTTTTAAAAAAAAAAAATTGGAAAAAAAATTTTTTGTCAAAAAAACTTAAAAAGGGGAAAAAAAAGAAAATAAACCCAAAGCCCCCCCCCGGGGTTTTTCCCCTTTTTCTTTTTGGGGGGTTTTTCTAATACATACATATTATATAACCTACATATTTACACAACCTTTAACATTAAAACAACTATTCTAATTTAAACAACTAAGCATGAATTTCACACAATTTATCTCATAACTAATCGGCATAAGATATTTCCAATAATCTACCTTGCCTCTTTCAAAAAACGTTATAACTAAACCTACATTTTACTAAATGCATTTTACGCAGCTGAAAATGCACATAACATAAGTCGTACAACTTCTCACAAGTTTTACGTTTTTTAAGGTATATGTTACATATCCCAACATGTATATCTTTATCAATTAAACAGTCTAAACAACTTACTGAACATTTTATGTTGCATTACATACGTTTGTTCACACTTTAACAACAATTTAAGCAATATCGATTTCACGCAAAACAAGATACATTTTCTCTAACTAAACAATAATTTTACTCAGCTCATTCCTAATTTTACAATTTAAGATACATTCAATACAGTCTAACATATATTTAACACCTTACATTGAATTCAATATGCGTTTTACACAAATAAACATAATATCCCAATTTAACACAGAGTATTAAAATGGCCAGACATACACGTTACTCCGTCAATCAGCTACAATAGGCTATATCACGACTGGGTCGTCCTTATTCAGGCCGTAGACGTTGCAATACATCAATAGCATAAACACATAATTAGCACTTCCGTCACCTGCGATCATCTAGATACATGTAGGATTTCAGACAGCGAGTATCAGATGGATATTACGAAAATGAGTGGGACAAATTAGGAGAAAACATTATTTTTGTTCGAGAAATAACGCGTAATAATGCGAAATTCCCGGACCTATTTCAGGATAATTCCGAGCTCAGTGAAGCAGGAAACATGCCGACCACGACAGGTACTATCACCACGTGGTATCTACTCTATGTATAATGTACAATTGTTACATATATTAAACTTTGTCTAAACTACTCTCTATATGATAGCCTGAACGATCAGAAGAATATGGAACCCGTAGCCCTTCTGTCTTATCTCATAGGTCCCAATCCTCTGACATACTCTAATTTATTTGGCGCATGTTCTACTACTAGACATGTAGACTTCATGGAAACTGCATCGCTGTGTCGGTCTGCCATTGTAACGACTTGTGTATGGTTTATCTGTATTAATAATTTGATATTATGAATGAAATAGTATATGCCAGTCAACATTTTCCCGGTATGCATATGCTGCTGGTACAGTTTAGGTAAAAGCTTCACTGATGATGTTTCCTGTGAATGTTTCGTATGCAATTGCTACACGCAATTACGTCATTAAACATGTTAACTGATTAACTACATCTGTTTAACGCGTTGTCAACACGTAAGGTCATTTAAGGACCCCCTGCGTGAGAGATACATGCGTGTGGTCGGTTCGAGTTTGGTTTAGCTGTGGTATGGTTGTGCTTGTCTCTTTGTGATAGCTCGAACGGATGCCGATTTTATAGAGCATAACTACTGCCGAAGTTTGTTTGGGTTTTACGGTCCATCGAAAACTAGGCTCATTTAGGGCATTTACTGCCGAATATACCGTGCAGTACATCCAACGGGTCACATTATATATGCAAGAATTTAACCTGTCGTCCCGTTCTCAAAATGGTGAGCCCTAAACAGAGTAGAACACTTACATCTTCCACTAACATTTTATACACTCTGGTATTCTCCGCGGCTAAGGAACAGAACGCAAAGCTTTCTTCTCCAAGGCGAATGTTCAACTTAATCCTAAAGGGGGCAGTGCCAAGAGAAAAAATAATAATGTTGTTTAGAAAAGGGAAACATCAGATCCCAAACGTAGTCGCCTCTTATCACCATGCATTGGGGTCAACAGGTACAATTTCAACGCCTTCTGCGATGGACACGGGTAGGTTTTTTTGTATGACGAATTGTGTACCAATTTAAAAAAAAAAAAAAAAACTTACCATAGCATGGAGATAGATAATGTATGTATCACTTGCTAAGTTCTTGGCCACGTAAGTTATGTATTTCACATACAATATTTGTTTTCACCCGAAAAAACTCATACCCACAAATTTGGTTTGGTTTATTTTGTTTAACGTCCTATTAACAGCTAAGGTTATTTAAGGAGGCCTCCCGTGCGTGCGACATGCATGCGTGTGGTGAGTGCGTATGTGTGTTTTGGGAGGCTGCGGTATGTTCGTGTTAAGTATCCTTGTGATAGGCCGGATCTTTTGCCGATTTATAGTGCTACCTCACTGAAGCATACTGCTGAAGACACCCAGCACCACACCCCACCCGGTCACATTATACTGACAAAGGGCGAACCAGTCGTTCCACTCCAAATATGCTGAGCTCTAAGCAGGAGTAGCAACTACCATTTTTAAAGACTCTGGTATGTCTCGGCCAGGGGACAGAACCCAAAGCCTTCCTCACAGGGGCGAACGCTCAACTATAGGCCAAAAGTGAGGCATTGTCAAGGGAGACATTAGGAAGAAGAAAGTTAAGAAAGAAGAGAAAAGATGAGATCCCAAGTTTAGTCGCCTCTTACGATCATGCAATGGGGGCAGCAGGTACAATTCTTACGCCCTACCTGCAAGGGAGCATACCCAAAAATCACATACCCAGAAATCACCCACACAAGGAAACAGATAATATCAAGGCAAAAACGAATTGTTTCAGACATTCATAAACACCGGAATCCGTTCCGTAATTATGTAAATATATATGTAACAAAAAAGTGCACACATGATCGTGATTGACATATGATTAATAATAGATCAAATACGTGCTCATGCGACAGAAAACTGTACGGTCAGTTGCAAGGTTTGTGAACGTTCAGCTGTTGAAATAATGAGTTTTTGTACGAACAGCTCCTGAAATGAGTTATTTTTAAACGATGAGTTGATAGTATTTAGAGTCAATGTAGTGTGTTTGCCCTCTTTGCAGGCATACTTGACGTACAAGAGCCGATGGACATCACTGAAGCCACATTTGCACGTTATAATTGTACGGACAAATTCAATATTTTTGCTGAAACAATTGACCACGCTATTATAAATTACAGTAAATATGTACTAAAAGAAAAAATCATTCATAACCACGGACACAATGAGATCACACAAAATAACAACATCATCCCAGAGTCAACATCACATCACATCACAGGTGTGAGAAAGCAAAAATATTACCACACATTCGTATGTGTTTGCTGCCTATGGACATTGATAAACGTATAAAAATCTGAAATAAAACACAATAAAATATGTACAACATACGGTAGAATAATAACACACACAGTGTTTAACAGAAGTATATTGCCTAATAGACACTTGGTTTGAGAGTAATCCGTCCTCTTAAAGTACAAGGTTAAAAACACTGACTACAATGCTTGATATACATGTCGGAAAATAAAGTTAATTACTGCCGATATAAAAAAAGTATTTAAAGTCAAAAACTGTTAATCAATTCATATATATTCAGTATCAAGAGAAACTAACTAATATACTAGTACTACTAGTATGTAGTATTGGCTTCTTACGAAGAAAGTTTCTGTATTTCGAATTACCACGAGACAAAATTCAACCTGATGCTACCTTGGCTGTCAAGAAAATATCGTAGTTGCTGGTGGTGTTTGTTAATTCATCATGCTCCGTTTCATGAAACATGATTAATGCAATACTAAATAAAAATGCAGTGTAACACCGTTTCGGATCAATGGTCGACCCACACTTATATTTTTTGTACATTTCCTCGTACGGCGTGTTGAATAATGGACTGGGTGTTTCCTCAAGAGGGGTTAAACGTGAAGTAAAACAAGACTCAAATGACGAAATCTGGAAAAACGTTTTTCGAAGAGAACAAAATCGGAAAGCATCTAAACATTGTCAAGGTATGACAGTATTGAT
This sequence comes from Pecten maximus, assembly GCF_902652985.1. Classification (NCBI taxonomy): domain Eukaryota; kingdom Metazoa; phylum Mollusca; class Bivalvia; order Pectinida; family Pectinidae; genus Pecten; species Pecten maximus. Next base: position 1,848,586 of record NC_047028.1, on the reverse strand, counting down.
AGTTATATAATAATTATAGATGTAGGGTCAGTATGGTAAGTTTTTATTGTTTTTATCATTTCGATAAAAAAGGTCTTATACTACATCCTGGTTCTCGTGTGACGTAACAGTCAGCTGCACGGAGAACAGAGTGAACTAGGCAGGCAGACTGCGTGTCACTGGGGAGTTTTTATGGGAAAACTTGGAATAATGTGCACCATAACGGAACTCTCGGTCATGGGCTAGGCCTCCGGTGGGACGCCTCACCAGGATTTAGATGATGTACAGCTGAGTGAGGGACACTATAGTAGGGATGGGGGTGGATTTTACAAGCATCGCATGAGGGACGACCATGACCTTGGTCAGGTTGATCATCATTTCACCAGTACTCGTCGCAGTTAGAAATACGGAACTTCACACAACATTGTAAATCTAGACTGTGATGTTGATCTATCTTGGAACTTGTGAGTTTTGAGTCATTTTAAGTTCTGGCTGCATGATAAATGTAACTGTGTGGCTTTAATTCTTCACTAGGACATATGTGTATGGCCTTGAACTGTACATGCTTACCTTATCATCTCGGGGATTTTGTTTGTTTTTTGTTTAACGTCCTATTAACAGCCAGGGTCATTTAAGGACGTGCCAGGTTTTGGAGGTGGAGGAAAGCCGGAGTAACCGGAGAAAAACCACTGGCCTACGGTCAGTACCTGGCAACTGCCCCACGTAGGTTTCGAACTCGTAACCCAGAGGTGGAGGGCTAGGGTTAAAGTGTCGGGACACCTTAACCACTCGGCCACCGCGGCCCCTCATCTCGGGGAAACTGAAGAGAGAACTCTAATGGTAAATAGTGGTTTTAGATCGTTATTACGGCGAAGGCAATTTATCAATGAAACGGAACTTTATTTTTAAGCTTGAACTTTTAATGATGATACTCAAGTCACAGTAATCTGTATAGTGGGAACCGAAACATTTACATTATAGAACATGTATTCTTCAAGACTGGTGAAATGGATACAGACCCTGTCTGCTGTAACGTACAGTATTTATGTTAACAGGCTGTATTATTTGTTTTGTTTTGATGGTCTCACTACGGGCAATCTATTGTTATAACGGTTGGAATTTCCCCGGTTCACCAAGGCAGTACTTGTGAAAATACTTAAATTTTATTTGTTGATTTATCAAATGTTGTAAATTTTAAACTTATTTGTTGGGTATTCTGTTTCCTAGTATTTCTGTACACACGACCGTCAGGGCATCGCGACAAACATCTAGTATCGTAACAATGACTAAACATTATAAACTTGAACCGCGACCTAATCTAGTAATTTCACAATGATTACAGTTACAAGTTTATGGTTCATATAATTGATGTGTTCTACAAATGAAAGTGACACGTCTTTAGTGAGATATCCAACTGAAAAACAACTACAAGAAAATTTCAAATAAAAAAAATCAACTAATTATGCACTTGGTTTGTCACCATCAGAGAGTCCTTCATCAGCAAATCAAACAAACACAAAAGAAATTATCAATACATCGGTAAAATGAATAATTAAGAACACACGAACATTTTTTTGAGTGATAAGCCAAATTCGAGCGCCATCTATACATTTTCCCACAATTTTTGCAGATGATTGTCCTCTGCTTCTGCACAACTTGTTGATGTTCTTTTAAGTTATTTAAACTAGAAAATGCAGTGGAACAGACAGGGCAGTTATATTTCTCTTATCAAGCTGCTTTTGAACCTGAAAGTCGCTTTGCATTTGGGATAACTTACTTCACAAGGTGCTCAACGACTAATACAGCCTTTTTGGCATACCCCGCATGTAAAGCGAAACTGCTGTGCAAGGTTTCGATTGATATGTTATCGGAGATCTTCACTCGTTTTAAATTACTTTCCACATTCAGAGCAAATATTGTCCTTTGACGCAGTAGATAATTCAGGGACAGATTTACTGGTGTGAATACGTTCATGACGGTTTAAGCTGAACTTTCGCTTGCTAGTGTAGTTACAGTACTTGCAACGTAACTCTGATTCCACCGTGCCTCATGTAAACTTTCGTCTACACCTTCTACCTCAAAAGAGTCATCCATTCCACAAGGAATGGAAATGTTTAAGCTTACTGCTGCTCATTTCTGGTTGTACACACGACTCGCAGCTAGGATAACCAAATATATTATCATGTACACATTAACCGGACAGCTCACCGTACAGTTTGCAAATGAACCCACGGGAAAAGAAAGTTATACAATTTTCAATGTATAATTCGTCAGCTTTTATAGCACCTAGAATATATCAACTTATACAGCAAATGTTATATATATATATCCAAACTTCCAATTGAGGCGATAGTTTTAAAATAAAGTGAAGATTTTCGATAGCTGACATTAATTTTACACGTGAGCATAACTGCTTTCAAAAAAGTGTTGATATGTCATTTGTTCTAAATATACATTAAGATTTAACATAAACGAAGAAAGTTCTTTAGAGGACATGTCAGCATGTATTGCTGGAAATATGTATAGAAATTGGAGAATATACCTTCTCAACTACCAGCCCTGCTCCGCCGTGTTTAAGGAATAAATAAATGATCATCTCAGATTATTAACAAAACACAAATGTAAAAGAGTATGTATGGTGAGAATGGGTTACTTATATGTTTATTATACTTGCAGTTAGTTCCGATAACTTCCGTTGTGTGAATGAGAGTTGTGTTGATTGGCTGGTGTGAGTGAAAGTATACTACAGTACTGTACGTATGTTTTGATTGGTTCCTGGGTCGGGTATTGTGTCTATCTGTATAAATGCATGTGCTTTTCGGGTATCGGGTAGATAATAACTTGAGCACCAGTCGTGTGTCCTCTCTCTCCATCTTCGTTGTAGTCACCGTGTGGTTAGGTAAGCGAGTCGCATAGTGGGTCGGGATAATGTAGGACCAAGAAATGTCATGTCTCCGTAACCGACGTGCAAGAGAGTGTGGAAGTCGTCGTCATTGTTTATAGTTTGTATTTTCAATTGCCAAATCCTCTGGTCTGAGGGACAGGTATAAACAATCATGCTACATATGCAATTCGACAATTTAAACATTGAAATTGGTCGATATCAATTTAATGAAACATTAGTTTGTTTTCCTTTTTGATCGCAGCCTCCCAAATCACACATACGCACTTACCACGCACATGCATATCGCATGCACAGGGGGCGTCCTTAAATTACCTTAGCTGTTAATAGGACGTTAAACAAATAAATTCAAACCAAACCTTTTTTATCGATTCCACTGATAGCGTTTTCCCATAAATATTTTCAAATAAAAATTGACAGACGGTGTAAGGATCCCTAAAGTCGTTAACAGTAATCAAATAATATACCATTAACACTCAGTACTTAGTACTTAGTACTTCAAACATTGTTTCAAAAGGGTATATGTTATATGCCGTCATCGCTTAGGTATATTGAACTAAAAATAATTAAGTAATCATGCGTCTAGATATGAAAAGTTCAACTGCAAATAGCAGGGGACATTACATTAATTAAATGCTCTTAATATAATACTTTCTAATTTCTCGAGACATAATGTCAAATCAAACACCTGTCCTATGTTTGTATTTCAAAGAAAATAGCGACATTACAGGTACATACATTGAGTTGTAATTCCTTCTCATTACTCATGGCGATTTCAAATATATTTTCACATTTGATATGACCCTACCTGCTACAACATAACTAAATCAAGTTTGGTTTTGGGGATATGTCAAGTTCAAAATAAAAACTATTAAAGTAGCCTGTCATACAACATATCAATACCGTTTAAAAGTTACTGTAAATTTCGCGATTATCATTTCTTATTTTAAAGTGATCTCTAGCGGTTAACGGGAAAATATCCATTTTGCGTTGAATGTTATACTAGGCATGGTACTAAAACTGGAATATACGTTCGGCAAACTGATTGTGTAGCAGGTAAACAATATGAACAACTTGATATTTGGTACAAGCGTACAAAACAGGTTTTTTTTTAAATAGAATTGGCTGTCAATCCAATCGTCAAGAGGAGGAACTATAGGAAATAAAAAGACGAGAGTCACTTTCATTATCCAACGATGAGTCTCAGAAGCAGTGTTTTATCACGAGCCACCACATCATTTCGTTCACCTACGAAACAGACTGACTTTTATTATTCTTACTGAGCAATCGTCAAACACTCAGCTATTCCCAGTCCAGTTGTACATCTTGAGTACCGTATCTTGTTTACCAAAATCGACAGTGCATGATACCAAGGAGGAGATCATGTTATCAGCTGATATATATAATTTTTCAGCTACATATTTCACTTGGAATAGCGGATTAAGGAAATATAACCCGCAAATAAAAGAATATTCTGAATGTAACAGGGTATACTCATTGCAATAGGTCACACATGTTTGTGTCGTCTTGCATGTACCCGTGTCACCACAGGTACATTGTATATCGTGTGTTGCGAGAGAGCGAGTTGCACGTGATTTCACCACCACACGTCACCAGTGTGTCTGCCCCCGTCACTTATCGCCGAGCTGTTTGCTGGAAGGAGCTAAACGTTCCAACCTCCCTCTTTGGTCTCTGGTTTCTTGCCATGCAAATAAACTTTTGAAACCATACTTACTCTTCGAGTGATGATTACCAAGGGCTGTGGGTTACATAAACAATTACAGTAACTGCTCTGGTCAGAATGTTCGGTAACGAGTCAATCTCATGATCTGGGTATGGTTCTTCTTGTCCATATACTCCCTGCAGTAGGGGAAGGATAACCCAACTCTGGCTTGGCACAGTCTGGGGTTGAATTGACCCTGAAGGATTCGTACTTACATTCGGGAAGGGACTACTTGGCGCTTGGCTATTGTCAGGAATCCCGGAACTCCAAGTGATGTTGATCATCAGGTCAGTCTTGTTGATGGGCCCGTTTTGTCGAGATTATATATCGGGGGCTAATTATTTTCTTGCGGTATTGTCCATTTCCACTTTGAATAATAAGGCACAGCTCGCTAATACTGACATAAATGCTGGCATGGCTTTCCTTCCAGTCAGTTAGGTTTTACTGGTCAGGCGGCCGGTTTGCTTCCACTTTGCTTAGATAACACATAAACCAGGTGGTCTTTGGGCCTCGATAGCAATCTGGCGGTACATCTTTGACTTTAGACAGCGTGGCTTGCCTTAATCTCAGGTGGGACAGGTTGAATAGTTCTGAGGTCACTCCCAGTACGTGGAGACGTATGGACAGTTCTATTGTCACCCCACCGTTCTAGTTCTTTAACGGCCTGTCTAAGGTTTACCGGGTATTTAGAAAATTAAGTATTGCTTACTCCTCTGAGGGACTCAACAGCTCAAGGCGGCGTGGGAGGACGGCCAGCCGTGGCTTGTTTTTTTTGAAAAATCAACTGATTAAAATGGTTTAGATAAAATGTGTGCATCAATATACAATACCGTGAATATATTTAATCAATGGATAACTGGGACATCGGTCTTTAGAATTGATACCGTAAAGGCCCATACAAATTCAAAATCCCACAAACATGCTTCGACACGACTAAATGCTAAAAAAGATAGGGAAATTAGATAATCTGAAGCTGCAAATGTCTTTCCAAATTGCACAAGGCAAACTATGAAAAAAATGCAGTCGCTAAACATAACAAAAGTTTCAAAGATTGTCTTTGGCTGTGTTAACTGGACAGGGCCAAAGGTTTTGACACTGGATCTAACAAAAACGAAAATGACAAACAGGCAAAAACGTTTATATAACATATTGCAAACGTTAAACGGAAAATAACACATATCATCCTTATGGATAGAAAATTCTACAGTTTAACCATAGATGGTGCAACTGATGTGGGTTGGACGGAACAGGAGTCTCTATGTCTACAATATTGGAATCGAGACATAAAAGACCAAAGATTCGTTTCCTTTTGTTCCTCAGAGTGGGAGAACAATAAAATATCTAGATTAGATGCTGTTTATAATAGTATTTAATGTAAATTTAATAATTATGTAATTATACTGGCGTCTGTCTTCATGGCTTTTCATTCATCAATGAAAAGAAGGTCTGACAATATTTTAGTATGATCATCTGACGCCAATTTTACCATAAAAATGTTTTCTTGTCCGCAATTTTCAGCAATTTCTAGAATTACTAGTGATGACTGACGGTTGTAAACAAATGGTCCCCATTCATCGTATTACTGATATTATTTTCTTTTCCTTTTCTGTAAGTTACCAAAAAATAAATATTGAATTAATATCATAAAAGGCAATTATACTTTGACTAGAATTAATGTGTAAAAAGTTTAATCATCTTATCATTTTGCAATCTGAATCACTTCAGGATATAAAGAAAAGGTGGTGGCATATCTGTTTCGTTGGTATTCCAAGAGATTTGGGGAGGAGTTGGGATGTACAAGCCTTAAGACAGAGTTGATTGGTTTGGTTTGGTTTATTTTGTTTAATGTCCTAACAGCTAAGGTTATTTAAGGACGGCCTCCCGATGCGTGTGGTGAGTGCGTATGTGTGTTTTTGGAGGCTGCGGTATGTTCGTGTTAAGTCTCCTTGTGATAGGCCGTTGCCGATTTATAGTGCTACCTCACTGAAGCATACTGCCGAAGACACCCAGCGGGACACCCCACCCGGTCACATTATACTGACAACGGGCCAACCAGTCGTCTCACTCCAAATATGCTGAGCGCTAAGCAGGAGTAGCAACTACCATTTTTAAAGACTCTGATATGTCATGGCCAGGGGACAGAACCCAAAGCCTTCCTCAGAGGGGCGAACGCTCAACTAAAGGCCAAATGTGAGGCATTATCAAGTGAGACATTAGGAAGAAGAAAGCTGTTAGGGAAAGAAGAGAAAATATAAGATCCCAAATTTAGACAGAGTTGAGAATGCTGAAGTGTAATACTTACAGGAAGTTAGTTGTAACTGTATTTAAAATGAATTTGATATTATAAATTTAAACATTGTTCTATTCTTATCTAATTGCAAACATAGTTCATACCGACAACTTTATAAAGTTATAACTGTTTGAGTGTCAGCAATAAATTAATTAATTAAAATAAATCCACAAGTATTACCACTGTACATTATTTTGTAATTAAATTTGTTTCATAAATCAAATCGTATTAAACTGTTAGATTAACATGAACTAAGAAATGAATATAGCCTAAGCCAGTTTTAAATGTCATAATAAATTGGCTTATTCTTTATCCTATTAACAACAGATGAAGGAAAATCAAATCAATATCTGCATCGACGGTATGTAAATTAAAAGGTAGTCCAGTTACTATTCAAATTTATTTGATTTACTTTTAGTCACATTATGAAGAAAATATATACATTGATCAATTATCAACATAATGCTATATACTCATATTTATTTCTAAAATAGTAAATTTGTGTTTCACATTCAAATTTCAGATCACACCATTTGGACGGAGTGGGAGGCCAAATTGGAGAAGCATGTTTAGGCATCGAAGTCTGATTCTGACATTGAGATACTAGATGAACCTGATGGAGAGTCGGAGGAGACGGAGGCTGTCGTTGAACATGAAGACGAATCTGATGATGACAACGACGACTTAGAGCAGGTCTTGTGGACAGAGACGGAATTTTCAGATGAAGAAGATGTGGACCAGGAATGGGACGTCAAATCAATTGAAATCAAAACTGAATATGTTAATTAATAATGTTACAAGCATCTGTTTTTCAGATAAATGTAGTCATGCACAGTGATGTCATATGACGACAACACAAAAATAACACATATCCAAGTTTAATGTTAACATTCATATAATTTTCGGTTTTTGCGAAAACAATACGTCTGTGTAGTTTTGAGAAGGTCCGACATTTTTAATCCCATAGACTCATTGTCTGTGAAGTTCCTTGACTGGTAATGAAGGCACCTTTTATGTTAAAGATAGAGTAGATGAGCACGGTAATAGTATGTTGTTTGACAGTCTTATTCAGACAAATAGAGTAAATATCAATTCTTCATGAACAACAATAATCGTATTACTGCAATAACGAGAGGCCGGAACCGTGTGATCACCAATTATTGAAAAATATTGAACACCCGTCAAGGTATTTTTATCACAATTTTTTCTGTTGTATTTATATGTTGTCGGCAATTTCGTGAAAGGTAGCACACTATTTAGATATTTCTCCCAACCAAGATGACGTCAACATCAATGTTCTCCCATTCAAAAAATTACAAAATTAACAATACGGAATCATTCATGTTTTTTCCCCTCACAATTTCTATGTTATTAAAACGAAAACTATTAGAACATCAGGAATGTAGGTTTTGTAGTGGGGTACTTGAAACAATATACCAACTTTTTGGGGGATTGTGCACAGGAAATCACTTTGGATAGGTTTTATAGATTCAGTTTTTCTCAAATATAACGTTGTTTTAGACAGACAACTAACTACTTTCCTGTTTGACATACCTTATAATGTTAAAGTGATCGGTAGATATATATGCATAATGCTTATTAAAAAATAAATATTTTTGATGCGACAATACAATACATCTCCAAACTGGGAAACATGTAAGACATTTATACAAAATTACAGAAATCTTTATCTATATTCGACCAATATGTGGACCAAAATGTCGAGAACAAGATCCAGCAAAAACAGGAAAGTATCAAAATTATTTTAGAATGAACCATGTATATTATATTGTATTGACAGTATATGCTTTCATCAACCTTTGTCACACATGTACCTCAACTATGTGATTGACGCAATTTAAATATCAATTAAAGAATCGGTTTATAGGACATTGCCGTTAGTCTTGTATTTCATTATAACACACAAATATATGTACTACCGTTCCCTTTCGGTAATACCCATCTTTCAATCACCTGGTCAATATTACATTATTTCAAGGTTTCAGTTTTTGCTAAATAATCTTTTGATATTATCACGTAACGTTTTTTAATAACCGTGTGGTTCTATCATAACCAAAAAAACAAAACGATCGGAACTTGATAAAAAAGTATTTGAAATCCATTAACAAAACTAATAAATAAGTCAACCCTTGCAATCAAGCGCGTTACATCCTTTATAATAAGACGTTAATCATTGCTTATTGTTGTAAATGTTTAATCCAAGTGTACCCGCATCTTTGGTCTGAGGAGGGTTTGGACATAAAAGAATGTTTTTAATTATACCGGCGTCTGTGTCCGTGGCTTTTCATTCATCAGTGAAAAGAAGGTCTGACAATATTTTTCAGACACATTTTAGTATGATCATCTGACGCCAATTTAACCATAAAAATGTTTTCTTGTCCGAAATGGCAATTTTCAGTAATTTCTAGAAGTACTAGTGATGACTGACAGTTGTAAGCAAAGTGTCCCCTGTGATCGTATTACTAGCTAGGCCGTGGTCAATTTGACGCCACCGGACAGAACAGCCATTTAATGGTTTGCTGTAACGAGTATCTCTGTACTATAGAAAAGCGCAAAGTCGTCTTAGCTTAAACATCACAAAATGAGTACGTCTCGTCTTCCTGATGAAATTCGGCCACCTTCCCACTGGCACTACTTCCAAGCACTAAACAGTGAATACATTATAAATTGCCATTCATCTTAAGTATTTTTGACAGCTCTAACGAAATAATTTTGGTATTCATGTTCGATACAGAACAATAAATGCAATATATATAAGAATGAAAATAAAGATAATTATAACAACGAACCATGTGTAAATGGACCACGTCAGATGTGATTGAATGAATTCCTAAAAGTAACAAAATATAAAGGTAATATTTGAGCAGGATATATATTATATTATGCAATACCTGTTTTTTTCATACGTGGCTGATTATATTGAGAAAACAATATCAGTACAAGTGACAGACCTTGCGAAATTGACCGTTTGGATCTGTTAAACCCTGTGAAACTTAAGATCAACGGCACTACAGACTCTTCAACATCAGCGACTTACCACCATCTTTCAACTTAACCGTATAATTAAAAATGTTTAATTGATAAAGTCAGTTTCTCATTTCTAGATAGTAACATCTCCGCTTCCCGGACACGACATAGCAAGGACGATTTCCGTGAGACTGACAAATGTCGTCAAGACAAAAAAGAAATAAGAAGAGGCCGAGAGGGCCTACATCGTTCACATGGGTTTTTCAGGGATCATTTTCATTTTAATTATATTTCAAATACTTATCCCAGTGTGCAAGCTGCCACTCGGTATCGTTTACTTTAAAATAAGATCGAGCTTTTAGCTTCCAATGAAGATTCAAATCAAATGAAGCTAAAGACATCCAACATTTAGAGCACCAACCCTCTTTGCCTTTGGGGAATACGTTCAAATCCTTATTAAGAGGTCGCCGACGGGACCGGCGGAAATTGGCTGCTTATGACAGGTGGCTGCTGATGCCATGTTAACCAAAATATCAAAGTTATCATACATCCAGTGATCAAATAACATTTTCTTGGCCATATAGGCTGCTATTATTTTCGATTTTTCTCCCTTCAATTCTAGAATTCATACGAAAACAAAGGCATTTTAGTGTATAATTTCCTGAAATGAAGAATATATTTTCTGTTATGCACACGTTTTACATAGCTAGAAGACAACCACCGCTACTGAAAGCTTCATGTACTTGAAAATCTGCATAGGAATGTTGTTGTCCGATTGCTTTCAACATACATTTTGTATTTTAATGGTTTATTTACTGCACCCATGCTCCGTATGGAAATGGTTACACTAATGTACTGGTCTCGCACCATTAATTAAATACAAAACAGAAATAAATTACGATCTAGTTATGAAAAACAAGACCTGATTCAACGTCTACGCAGCAAAATGAATCTTTTTGATATGATGTGTGCTTTGTTGATATAGGTATAGTGACTATCAAACTGAAAGCAGGTTTGTTCTCCGCATGGGATGTGACGGCAAAATTTGATCACATTACCTGATTAGATTTGAATGCAGTATTCTGGCCCAAGACCACAATTCACTCTATATTCTACCAAAAAAGGGGAAATAAAATATTTCAAAAGGACTGGTTTCCAAATAGTGTTATAGCACTATTCAAGTTGAATTGACAGTGAAATGACAAATACTCTATGATCTTCATTTAAGACAGATATATATATTTTCGACACCCTACTCTATAAATGCATAATCCGGGAACACTACTTTATATCATTACACAAGTCTTAAAAAGCCACGTTTTCCCCCGCAAAAACATGAAACTATTTGTAAAAAATTGCATAACTAGAATAAACATTGTACTACAAATCAACATTAAAATTCCGCATACATCTACCATAGCTAAATTAAGGGAAAGCATACCTGAAATTGCGTTATGTACTACATTCTTGTACAACGACCTGGAAGTCAAATTGTGGTCCGAAAAATACACATTCCATGTTATATATTAATGATTAAGTTGAAACCAAACTTTGATGTCATTCTTTTATACTAAGACTCTGTCTTTTAACAACCCCCATTCCCGACTAGGATCCAATTTTCACTAAGTGTGCAGGGTCGCTATACAATTATGATTGGACACATGCTGAGCGCTAAGCAGGAGTAACACTTACTATTTTAAGACTCTGGTACGTCTCGACCTAGGGGACAAAACCCAAAGACTTCTTCACAGGGGCAAACGCTCAACTTAGGCCAAAAGTGAGGCATTGTCGAGGGAGACATTAGGAAGAATAACGTTGTTCAGAAAGAGAAAAGAAAAGATCCCAAATTCAGTCGCCTCTTACGATCATGCAATCGGGACAGCAGGTACAATTCCTACGCCCTACCTGTAGGGTAGCCAAGGCGAGGTTGCCCATTTATGACGCGTTCCTACTTATTGCAGCGCGAGGACCAGCCTCAGTTCATAGCATGTAATGAACTATTTACCGTGTAGTGGATTACATTGAGCTACAACCAACAACAAGTTTCTACAACAGCATACCAAGCCTAAACATTATTTTGAACTGTTAGCATATACACAAACAGCTGTTGGTCTGTATCACAAGTTAAACATAGCTGTGATGGCATCCGTTGTTCTTTCTGTGTTTTAACTACGTAAGTGGTTACATGCAAATACCTACATTGTATATGTTATCTTTTACGGTCTTTGTGACTCTGCATGTAACTCTACGGGGTGGGGGAGGGGGGGGGGGGTGGAGGGGGTTACTGTATACATACAACACAGAGCAATATACACAGTCATGTTTTGTTTAATTGAAATCGAATAGATACAAATGAATAAATTAAAACAAATTGTCAACTGGCACAAAATACATTGACATATATTCCGCGTATATTCCAGGGTTTTGTTCTAGAATTTTATATTTTTGGAGGTGACTCGGTATTTAAACCTCTTGGTACAACTGAACTGATACGCACTAGCTGGTCATTAATGGTACGTTTATATTACCTTATGGCCGGTGATATTTGTGGGTTTTTTTCGGCAACTAGCTGCTCATCCGATCCAGAAGCATACAATTCTGTAGCTGCAGTTGCACTAAGGAAAAGGTAGGTGTAAAATCCAGTAAATCCTGCCGTCTGTTTGTAGCTGGAGGACTCCAACAGCTAGGTGAGTATGATTACCAGTAAATCCTGCCGTCTGTTTGTAGCTGGAGGACTCCAACAGCTAGGTGAGTATGATTACCAGTCAATCCTGCCGTCTGTTTGTAACTGGAGGTTTGGTTTGGTTTGGTTTATTTTGTTTAACGTCCTATTAACAGCTAAGGTCATTTAAGGACGGCCTCCCGTGAGTGCGATATGCATGTTCGTGGTGAGTGCGTATGCGTGTTTTGGGAGGCTGCGGTATGTTCGTGTTAAGTCTCCTTGTGATAGGCCGGAACTTTTGCCGATTTATAGTGCTACCTTACTGAAGCATACTGCCGAAGACATCCAGCAGCACACCCCACCCGGTCACATTATACTGACAACGGGCGAACCAGTCGTCCCACTCCGTGTATGATGAGCGCTAAGCAGGAGCAGCAACTACCATTTTTAAAGACTCTGGTATGTCTCGGCCAGGGGACAGAACCCAAAGCCTTCCTCACGGGGGCGAACGCTTGTAGCTGGAGGACTCCAACAGCTATGTGAGTAGGATTACCAGTAAATCCTGCCGTCTGTTTGTAGCTGGAGGACGACTCCAACAGCTAGGTGAGTATGATTACCAGTAAATCCTGCCGTCTGTTTGTAGCTTGAGGACTCCAACAGCTAGGTGAGTATGATTACCAGTAAATCCTGCCGTCTGTTTGTAGCTGGAGGACTCCAACAGCTATGTGAGTAGGATTACCAGTAAATCCTGCCGTCTGTTTGTAGCTGGAGGACGACTCCAACAGCTAGGTGAGTATGATTACCAGTAAATCCTGCCGTCTGTTTGTAGCTTGAGGACTCCAACAGCTAGGTGAGTATGATTACCAGTAAATCCTGCCGTCTGTTTGTAGCTGGAGGACTCCAACAGCTATGTGAGTATGATTACCAGTAAATCCTGCCGTCTGTTTGTAGCTGGAGGACTCCAACAGCTACATTGTATGTGAGTATGATTACCAGTAAATCCTGCCGTCTGTTTGTAGCTGGTGGACTCCAACAGCTAGGTGAGTAGGATTACCAGTAAATCCTGCCGTCTGTTTGTAGCTGGAGGACTCCAACAGCTAGGTGAGTATGATTACCAGTAAATCCTGCCGTCTGTTTGTAGCTGGTGGACTCCAACAGCTAGGTGAGTATGATTACCAGTAAATCCTGCCGTCTGTTTGTAGTTGGTGGACTCCAACAGCTATGTGAGTATGAGTACCAGTAAATCCTGCCGTCTGTTTGTAGCTGGAGGACTCCAACAGCTAGGTGAGTATGAGTACCAGTAAATCCTGCCGTCTGTTTGTAGCTGGAGGACTCCAACAGCTAGGTGAGTATGATTACCAGTAAATCCTGCCGTCTGTTTGTAGCTGGAGGACTCCAACAGCTATGTGAGTATGATTACCAGTAAATCCTGCCGTCTGTTTGTAGCTGGAGGACTCCAACAGCTAGGTGAGTATGATTACCAGTAAATCCTGCCGTCTGTTTGTAGCTGGTGGACTCCAACAGCTATGTGAGTATGATTACCAGCAATCTGGAAAAGGGTATTGTCTAGGCCGTAATACATCGCGCTTCCCATTCTTTGGTATATAAATGTAAATCCAGTATCACTATAAAATGATGTCTATCAACATGTACAGAAAAATGAACTTCCATTATTTCTTTACTTGATATTGATTATTTGTTTAATTACATAGACTCATAAACCATATCATTCGTAAAATTCAGAACCAAATATGGATTCTACTCAAAACATGATTTCGTTTTATCTGTATATAAGACAGGTAATTTGAACCAAAAGCATGTGTTATAAACTCCCTTAGGCTTATGCATCTTTTTGGGAAAAGTGTGTTCATTAATGGAGTTATTTCCTGCATTTCGTTATCCGAAATATCTGATAATATGTCCCTTTTTATCGTGAAATCCACTTTTGGTATATTTGCAAGCTCTTATAATGATAAAACATCACTTAAAACACTGTGTCCTTGTTATGCCCAGGATTACAACCCGACATCTTGGACCGAGTCAGAAAAAGTCCCGCATCACTGTCGGATGACATGGTGAAAATGAATTCACAGAACTGAACTTCATTTGCTCTAAACGCATGCTTCGTGCATTCAGTCTATCATTGTTTTTTATTACATTTAACAGGAAAATGTAATACTACTTTATATGTTACCTTTGTGTGTATGGTATGTACTACCTAATATGTTACCTTTGTCTGTATGGTATGTACTACTTTATATGTTACCTTTGTCTGTATGGTATGTACTACCTAATATGTTACCTTTGTCTGTATGGTATGTACTACTTTATATGTTACCTTTGTCTGTATGGTATGTACTACCTAATATGTTACCTTTGTCTGTATGGTATGTACTACTTTATATGTTACCTTTGTCTGTATGGTATGTACTACTTTATATGTTACCTTTGTCTGTATGGTATGTACTACTTTATATGTTACCTTTGTCTGTATGGTATGTACTACCTAATATGTTACCTTTGTCTGTATGGTATGTACTACCTAATATGTTACCTTTGTCTGTATGGTATGTACTACTTTATATGTTACCTTTGTCTGTATGGTATGTACTACTTTATATGTTACCTTTGTCTGTATGGTATGTACTACTTTATATGTTACCTTTGTCTGTATGGTATGTACTACCTAATATGTTACCTCTGTCTGTATGGTATGTACTACCTAATATGTTACCTTTGTATGGTATGTACTACTTTATATGTTACCTTTGTCTGTATGGTATGTACTACCTAATATGTTACCTTTGTCTGTATGGTATGTACTACCTAATATGTTACCTTTGTCTGTATGGTATGTACTACCTAATATGTTACCTTTGTCTGTATGGTATGTACTACCTAATATGTTACCTTTGTCTGTATGGTATGTACTACCTAATATGTTACCTTTGTCTGTATGGTATGTACTACTTTATATGTTACCTTTGTGTGTATGGTATGTACTACCTAATATGTTACCTTTGTCTGTATGGTATGTACTACCTAATATGTTACCTTTGTCTGTATGGTATGTACTACCTAATATGTTACCTTTGTCTGTATGGTATGTACTACTTTATATGTTACCTTTGTGTGTATGGTATGTACTACCTAATATGTTACCTTTGTCTGTATGGTATGTACTACCTAATATGTTACCTTTGTCTGTATGGTATGTACTACCTAATATGTTACCTTTGTCTGTATGGTATGTAATGAATTGATATGGTTGGACGCACACAGGTAGGGCTACATAAGTTCATAGACAAAAGGCTAAAAAATATTGTAAAAAATGAAAGTGTTCTTCATTAACACAAATGGTTGCCATGTTTTAAGCTATAGACGGTCCTCAATTCTGTTAATTTCATACATATTGTACATTTTACGGCTTATCTCCATAGCATATGAGTACAAATGTATATGAGATTACATATGGATTGAACAGTGTTTTTATTGCGTTTACGGTGGTATAAACGCAATGTAATGGACATATTCTATATAGCGCGTTTTTATTGAAATTACGGTGGTATGAACGCAATGGAATACAGACATATTCTATATAGCGGGTGGTACGCGTTCATACCATCGTAAACGCAATAAAACACTGTTCAATGCATATATTTACATCAAACAATTCGTTGAAATACCGCACGAAGTCGTGATGTGATGCGACGTTGGTAACTACGGCAGTCGTGGATGTTCAGATAGAATAGTTAGTTACAGTGGATCTACGTTAAGACACCGGTATTGTTTACAAAATTAAAATAAACAATTCAACATTTTTGTTTAATACATTTTACGTTTTCAATTAATTAATATATTCACAATCCACTATTTCCGTCTCAGATTAACTATGGTTGTCACGAATAGCAAAGGCGGCATTAAAACAAAACAACACTAACCAAAGGAAGTATGTATTAATACGAAACACGTCAACAATATAAATTATATTGGTACAAACACATATTGAAATTATATTTTGGTTACACTTTTCATATTACAAAACATAAAACAACACAAAAACAAAAAATCATCTGTAGGCATTTTACAGGCCTTCCTACATTTGTTCTTTTAGAAAACATGTAGCCGAGCACCTGTCTGAAAAGGGAACCTTTTTCTTTAGCTGACCCTTACCATAGCCAGAAACCCGTCCTTGACTCAGAATAAGACTTGAACAATAGAACACAGATTGAAAAGAAAATTGGCAAAATCGGCATCCGTTAGAAACACCGCGATGGATTAGGAAACCTTCCAGATCAATAACTACATCATGTAAGGTAAATTTATTTTATCATTGGTTTGGGTATTGTTAGTATACAGTTATATTTTCAGAACGTATACAAATTTCATTTCCCATCTTACTAAATATATACTATGAGACGTTGATATATTGATAATCACATCTTATTCAATACCGAGGCCAAGTGAATCCCTCACCCTCCATAAAATTTCTTTCTGAATGAGGAACTTTATGTTGCATATAGTTACCACCAAAATACCCATCGACCTAACATGTACATCGGTATAAAAAACAAGTCGGTATTAAATCAAGCTACCTGCATGGTTCGCATATGTCAGACCAGATAAACGAATTAATCAATATATAGTTGTTTAAAATTCCATATCAGTGTCGTATATCATAAAAGTACCATAAAAACACAGAACTATCGATAAAAACCCTACCCATACAGCAGTGGCTTACCTATTAAACCCCTATTTTGTTGGTGTTTCTGCCTACGCGACTTTAGACCCCTGGCCAAGTTTGATCAATATTCTTTAACTTAAAGAAATATTCTGTAACTTCTGTAAATTCCCATATGACAGCAGAAAATCATTTACAGTAAGTTCCTTAGCTAAGATTCTTTACTTAAATTTTAAACTGTTTTTTCTATGTTAAGGAATAACCCCAGATACGATCTGCAGGAACAGTTTTTGCGAATGTGCTTATTTTCGAAATCATAAGGCGGTCTAACACAGGCAGAAGAATATGTTGTAGAACAGTAGTCATTTCATTATGAAGATGTACAAATAATTGTAGGTTGATATGGAGATAAATATACCTGCATCACTCTGAATGACAGTGGCAGTAGATCTGTTAGTAATGCATTCACTAGGAAAATTAATTACAACTGAGTCTCGTTATGACGTAGATATATCGGCGATATGTGGATGGGCTGGCATTTAAGGAGTTTTTTCCCATAATTTACAACACATCGATGCCATTAATACAACGGTGGAAAGATAAATCATGTATCTACTTACTAATTACGTAAATGAGAAGCCATTGACTGTCCTTACACAAACAAAGGTTTACAACAACAGATCTCTCAGGAACTTGGTGGTTTTTAAAATGTGTTTTAAATTGTTGTAGTCGGAAAAAATACCTTTAAATTTGGTACAAATATGCTTATTAATTTTTGACCAATTATTATTGAAAACTGAATTTTATAAAACCATGTCCGAAAGTGAAAGCAATGACCGATGGTAAAAATAAAAAGCAGTACCAAACACACACTCTCGATTTAAGATAAAAAAAAAATAATGCTCATTTTTGAATATCCCGATTTTAAGGGTAAATAATGCTTTCAAAATAAAGTGCCCTATAATTTTGAAATTAATTTACCAAGATATGAAGAAAGCCTTTACTCTAGGCAGTGACTATTTGTAACATCTACTCTATGTGAACAAAAGCTCAAGTCGTAGGATATGAACACAAACAGACTATAACTGTATATCACATGTTATACTGAACAGGCTATAACTGTATATCACATGTTATACTGAACAGGATATAACTGTATATCACATGTTATACTGAACAGGCTATAGCTGTATATCACATGTTATACTGAACAGGCTATAACTGTATATCACATGTTATACTGAACAGACTTTAACTGTATATCACATGTTATACTGAACAGGCTATAACTGTATATCACATGTTATACTGAACAGACTTTAACTGTATATCACATGTTATACTGAACAGGCTATAACTGTATATCACATGTTATACTGAACAGACTTTAACTGTATATCACATGTTATACTGAACAGACTATAACTGTATATCACATGTTATACTGAACAGGCTATAACTGTATATCACATGTTATACTGAACAGACTATAACTGTGTATCACATGTTATACTGAACAGGCTATAACTGTATATCACATGTTATACTGAACAGGCTATAACTGTATAGCAAATGTTATACGGAACGGGCTATAACTGTATATCACATGTTATACTGAACAGACTATAACTGTATATCACATGTTATACTGAACAGACTATAACTGTACATCACATGTTATACTGAACGGACTATAACTGTATATCACATGTTATACTGAACAGGCTATAACTGTATATCACATGTTATACTGAACAGACTATAACTGCACAGCACATGTTATACTGAACAGGCTATAACTGTATATCACATGTTATACTGAACAGGCTATAACTGTATATCACATGTTATACTGAACAGACTATAACTGTATATCACATGTTATACTGAACATACTATAACTGTATATCACATGTTATATTGAACAGACTATAACTATAGCACATGTTATACTGAACAGACTATAACTATATCACATGTTATACTGAACAGGCTATAACTGTATATCACATGTTATACTGAACAGACTATAACTGTAAAGCACATGTTAATATAATACTGAACAGACTATAACTATATATCACATGTTATACTGAACAGGCTATAACTGTATATTACATGTTATACTGAACAAACTATAACTGTACATCACATGTTATACTGAACAGACTTTAACTGTATATCACATGTTATACTGAACAGGCTATAACTGTATATCACATGTTATACTGAACAGACTATAACTGTATATCACATGTTATACTGAACAGACTATAACTGTATATCACATGTTATACTGAACAGGCTATAACTGTATATCACATGTTATACTGAACAGGCTATAACTGTATATCACATGTTATACTGAACAGGCTATAACTGTATATCACATGTTATACTGAACAGGCTATAACTGTATATCACATGTTATACTGAACAGACTATAACTGTAAGGCACATGTTATACTGAACAGGCTATAACTGTATATCACATGTTATACTGAACGGACTATAACTGTATACCACATGTTTTACTGAACAAACTGTAATTATAAAGCACATGTTATACTGAACAGACTATAACTGTATATCACATGTTATACTGAACAGACTATAACTGTATATCACATGTTATACTGAACAGGCTATAACTGTATATCACATGTTATACCGAACAGACTATAACTGTATATCACATGTTATACCGAACAGACTATAACTGTATATCACATGTTATACTGAACAGACTATAACTGTATATCACATGTTATACTGAACAGACTATAACTGTATATCACATGTTATATTGAACAGACTATAACTATAGCACATGTTATACCGAACAGACTATAACTGTATATCACATGTTATACTGAACAGACTATAACTGTATATCACATGTTATACCGAACAGACTATAACTGTATATCACATGTTATACTGAACAGACTATAACTGTATATCACATGTTATATTGAACAGACTATAACTATAGCACATGTTATACCGAACAGACTATAACTGTATATCACATGTTATACTGAACAGACTATAACTGTATATCACATGTTATACCGAACAGACTATAACTGTATATCACATGTTATATTGAACAGTCTATAACTATAGCACATGTTATACCGAACAGACTATAACTGTATATCACATGTTATACTGAACAGACTATAACTGTATATCACATGTTATACCGAACAGACTATAACTGTATATCACATGTTATACTGAACAGACTATAACTGTATATCACATGTTATACTGAACAGACTATAACTGTATATCACATGTTATACTAAACAGACTATAACTGTATATCACATGTTATACTGAACAGACTATAACTATAGCACATGTTATACTGAACAGACTATAACTGTATATCACATGTTATACTGAACAGACTATAACTGTATATCACATGTTATACCGAACAGACTATAACTGTATATCACATGTTATATTGAACAGACTATAACTATAGCACATGTTATACCGAACAGACTATAACTGTATATCACATGTTATACTGAACAGACTATAACTGTATATCACATGTTATACCGAACAGACTATAACTGTATATCACATGTTATACTGAACAGACTATAACTGTATATCACATGTTATACCGAACAGACTATAACTGTATATCACATGTTATACTGAACAGACTATAACTGTATATCACATGTTATACCGAACAGACTATAACTGTATATCACATGTTATACCGAACAGACTATAACTGTATATCACATGTTATACCGAACGGACTATAACTGTACTCACATGTTATACTGAACAGACTATAACTGTATATCACATGTTATACCGAACAGACTATAACTGTATATCACATGTTATACCGAACGGACTATAACTGTATATCACATGTTATACTGAATGGACTATAACTGTATATCACATGTTATACTGAACAGACTATAACTATATCACATGTTATACCGAACAGACTATAACTGTATATCACATGTTATACTGAACAGGCTATAACTGTATATCACATGTTATACTGAACAGAGTATAACTATAACACATGTTATACTGAACGGACTATAACTGTATATTACATGTTATACTGAACAGACTATAACTATATCACATGTTATACCGAACAGACTATAACTGTATATCACATGTTATACCGAACGGACTATAACTGTATATCACATGTTATACTGAACGGACTATAACTGTATATCACATGTTATACTGAACAGACTATAACTATATCACATGTTATACCGAACAGACTATAACTGTATATCACATGTTATACTGAACAGGCTATAACTGTATATCACATGTTATACTGAACAGAGTATAACTATAACACATGTTATACTGAACGGACTATAACTGTATATCACATGTTATACTGAACAGACTATAACTATATCACATGTTATACCGAACAGACTATAACTATATCACATGTTATACCGAACAGGCTATAACTGTATATCACATTTTATAATGAACATAGTATAACTATAACACATGTTATACTGAACGGACTATAACTGTATATCACATGTTATACTGAACAGACTATAACTATAGCACATGTTATACTGAACAGACTATAACTATAGCACATGTTATACTGAACGGACTATAACTGCATATCACATGTTGTACTGAACAGACTATAACTATAACACATGTTATACTGAACGGACTATAACTGTATAGCGGATGAGATATTTAAGGCATCCATATATTGGCAACATTATTTCATATATCAGAGACATATATAATACTATCTAGCTCTCTACAGTCTTAGTTATCACTGAATTATAATACAAAATCCAAGAAATAAAGTGAAGAATTAGGTGTTAACATCCTCGCAAAAGTCGGGTAATACAACGGGTCACACAGGCATAATATCTATTTTGGTCTCCTAAATGAAACACAATGAAGAAAATCCCTGATTTTTTTTTTTAACAAATTTTTTATTGAATTTTAATTTTATCAACAACACAAGTTTTCAAGATTATTTTGTAACTCAACGTTGTTTCGGTATGCCTTATGCTTAACTATCATCAGCTTATGAGCTTTCAGTTCAAACAGTATATGTTTTTTAAACTTATTAAATTGATATCTTTTTCTAAACATTTCATTTTAAAGAAATATTGTTTAATCAATAGTAAAATAAGGTTATCTAATACCAAATCTGCATCACTGAAACTAAATTTTCCAAGTATAAATTCCTGTTTAATAAAATCGACAAAAATGTTGTTAGCAGCAAGTAGTTGTTTTAATTCACGTAAAAGAGCACTAACCTTATCACACTCCCAAAAAATGTGTTCAATGGTTTCTGGAAAATTTCTACAGAATGTACATAAATTATCTTGTTTTATACCCAGTTTATGTAGAATTGTATTTGTAGTTAAAATTCTATGATTGATTCTGTATTGAAGCCATCTTAGTTTTGTACTATTAGTGGTTTTAAAAACATTTGCATCAATTTCTTTCCATTGGTTTTCCTGGATGTTAAAAATTAAGCTCCATTTTCTTTGTGATGTAGGCTTTGTGTGATTATGACACAAGATTCTATAAATGTCATGTGTCTCTTTTTTATTTCTTAGTATAGCTTTCAAATTTAAAGGTATGTTTGGTAAACAGATTGCTGAAGAGAAAGTTTCCTGTTTACTATTTATAAAATGTTTTAAAGCTCTAATAATACCATGGAATGTTAAAAAGTTGGATTTTATACCATATTTTTGTTGAAATTCTTCAAAATTGAATGAAATTGAAATGAGCCATCTTTTTTTAACAATATCATATATATACATTACCCCTTTCCTGAACCATTCTTTGCAGAAAGCAGGTTTGTTGTTTGTTTTGATGTTATAATTATACCACAAAGGATTTTCCCAATTTTTTTCATTGTAAGTATTGGACCCATCTATTGGTATATACCAAGCTTTCAGAACATCTTTCCAAAACAAATTTGTACATTCTTCCAAAGTAATTTTGAGTTTTTGAAGTCCACAATTTGCCAAAGCAAATTTATCCATATATTTATCTGTAATGTACATCCAACTAGCATCATCTTTATAAATCCGCCTTACCCATGTTGTCTTAAGACCTGTTATAAAAGATTTTAAATTAATCATCTTTAAGCCACCTTCAATATATGACTTAATTATAACATCACGTTTAATTTTGTCTGTTTTACCACACCAAAGAAATTCATATAATATATTGTTGACTTTTTTTATATACGATTCATTTGGGTTCGGGAGAGCTATAAAGAGATGATTGAATTGTGAAATAAGTAGTGTTTTTATAATAGTTATTTTCCCTATTGGAGTAAGATTTCTTCGGCTCCACGAGTTAATGAGGGATTTCAGTTTAATAAGTTTCTTGTCAAAGTTCAATTTTACTACTTTTATGCAAATCAACATCATATTCTATTCCTAAAAGATTAAACTTTGTGCTTCCCCATGAAAGATTGTGTGCTGTTATATATCTATCATTACTATACTTTTTGCTACCTATCCAAATTACCTGGGTCTTGGTGAAATTCATTTTGAGTCCAGAAACTCTGGCATAATAATTAAGCTGTTGTAGAGTGATATTTAAAGATTTTTCCGAGCCATCAAGAATTACAGAAGTATCGTCCGCAAATTGAGAGAGAAGAATTTCTTGATTGTCAACTACGATACCACTAATGTCTAAATTATTTCTTAATAATATCGATAAAATATCTGCACATAGTATAAAAATATATGAAGAGACCGGATCCCCCTGTGGGCAACCGCGCTCAATACCGAAAACATTTGTCAAGTTACCTCCTATATTGATAGCAGACTGAATGGGTTTTTTTTTAAAGTTTAATCCAATTAATAATTGATTGTCCAAAATTGAAAAAAATTAAAGTTTTTGAAATGAATCTCCAAGAAACAGAGTCAAAAGCTTTTTCAAAGTCAATTAACAAAAGAAGACCAGGTATGTCATGTTCTTCAGTATATTGCATTAGATCGTAAATTAATCGTGTATTTTCGCCGATGTATCTACCTCTAACAAATCCAGTTTGATTATTACTTATTAATTTGGTGATAACAGTTTTAAATCCTTCCGGTATTGTGCCAGATGCCAGTTTGTAAATAGTATTAAGTAATGTAATTGTTCGCCAATTTTTTAACTGATTACGTGGTTTATCTCCTTTAGGAATACACGTTATAATTCCTTGTTTTTGGGTAATAGACAATTCTGATGTCGAGTAACCGTATGTATTATTGTGATAATATATTATTAATTGTGAGAGGAAGCACTCTTACGTGGTCTGCTACACACGTGTTTCTTCTCCGGTTGTGTGTATACAAAATTTTACTTCCGGTATTGCGCATCGGAAATCTTTATATTTTTACACGCAAGAAAATCTTATCCTCTGGTTTGGTAACCTATTATAACTTAATTTTGCTATAATCGTGATTTTGTAAGCTTCTAACATCGTTTTTATTAGAACATAAGTAACATTTTCTATGTCTCGTAGTCCCGCGATTTACGATCCCTTCGAGCCTCTCGGACTTTTTCATACTGCGTAGCGATGTAAACAAATGGTGGCCCAGTTGTGTTTTCCCCTGGGACACAACAAAATTTTCAATAGGGTAAGGAACATCCAATCATTTTGAATCAAGCCAAAATTCTAATATGTATATTGGAATCCCATATAAACGTTCACTTTCAAAAATTCTGTGTTACTGTACAGACCACGTAGGTTGCTGCTTTGAAAGTCGGCAGCTTCAATGGCAAAAGTAGATCTTAAAAGTGCTTACCGGGTAGTCCCAATTAGTCGAAAAAGTCAGATGGTGACTGGCATTCATTGGGAATTTAAAGATGGTATTCGTTACTTTATAGATAAAAAATTACCATTTGGCTCTCGTTTAGCACCTAGTATCTTTCATAGACTTTCCCAGGCTGTGGTTCGTATCATGAACCGTAAGGGTTTTCGTAACATAGTAGCATACTTATACGACTTCTTTATCTGTGAATTATCTAAGGAACAATGCATGTATACCTTGAATACCTTATTATACCTCTTACGAAGGTTGGGATTCATGATTAGCTGGAACAAAGTTGTCGATCCATCCCGCACTTTAACTTTTCTGGGTATTGAGATAGATTCCCATGAAATGCATCTAAGGCTTCCCAACGAGAAGCTTCAAGCACTTAAGTCAGATCCGAACATTTTCAGTTCTCGTCGTCGTGCAACCAAAAAGCAACTGCAATCTTTAGTAGGTAAATTAAACTGGGCATCATCAGTAGTGTATGGCGGGAGAGTTTTCCTTCGCAGACTGATAAATGCTATCTGCACCCTCAAAAAAGATTCTCATAAACTCCGGTTTAATGCAGACGTCCTCCGGGACTTAGCTTGGTGGCATACCTTCCTTCAAACCTTTAACGGTAAATCCCTCTTATTAAACAAAGACCCCGTTACAAATATATACACAGATGCTTGTAATGAAGGGGCAGGTGGACATTGGGGCAATGACTGGTTTTATTCCAACTGGCCATCTGACATCCCTGGTGCTAAACAAATGCACATAAATGAGAAGGAAGTTTTAGCTGTATGCCTTGCAGCACATTACTGGGCTCCGGCCTGGGCTAATAAGCGGATTATTGTATATTCGGACAATATGGTCACTGTATCAAGCATAAACAAATGCACGTCTCGAAATCCTATTGTTATGCGGTTTCTCAGATATCTTTTCTGGCTATCGACCACACATAATTTCCATTTGTCATCCAGACATATAAAGGGAAAATATAATTGTTTAGCAGATTGTGTGTCACGATTACATGAACAGAAAGCGTTTCACACATTTTTATCATTGCTCCAACCTCCAGTCCCAATTTTCTCTTGGTTATACCATATGTCTATCAAGTCTCTTTCCCTTCTTTTATCTAGGCACGGTTTTAAATACCAAGAGGCTGGATGAACAAGTATCCATCTTAAGGGCTAACGCCTTGGCTTCTTCTACAAGACGCACATACTGTACCTATCTAGATACATATCTCAAGTTTTGTGGGGACCATGCTATAAAACCAGTTCCTATTTCTACTGCAGATTTAGGACGGTACATTGCCTTCCTATCATTCCGCCTTCAATTCTCCTCAATAAGGAATTACCTGTCAGCTGTAAGACTTCTACATCTGGAAGTTGGCTTAAACAATCCTATTGACAATTATTTCACCAACAGTCTCTTAAGAGGAGCTCGTAGAGTCCTGGGTGACTCTACTTGTCCAAAACTTCCTATAACACCGAACATCCTATTACAGATTTTATCACAACTGGACCTTCGTGCACCACGTGATATATGTTTCTAGGCGGCTTGTTTGGTAGTCTTTTTCTCCTTCTTTAGGAAGTCTAACTTACTCGCTCCTTCTTTAAAGGAATGTAGTCCCGAGAAACACTTGAGTCGTCATAATGTACTATTCAGCTCAAAGGGGGTAGTCCTGCGTGTCAATTGGTCAAAAACTATACAGTTTCGAGAGAGAACACTCTCTGTCCCACTACCATTAACCATGTCTTCCCCCCTTTGCCCAACACAAGCTATCCTGCTTTTATTCAGGCTTTGTCCCACCCAAGATAAGATAAGACATATTGTATACTGATAATGCATATTGTTTTTTAACTTTTACAATCACTGATCTAATAACGTCTAAATAATCAGAATCCTGAAGTAATGAATTATTAATTTTCCATAACCCCCTCCCCTTTTGAAATTTGGTAAAATTAAGGTTTATTACAGGCATTGAATGGTCAGATCGGTATCCTGACCTAATGCGTGACTCACTTAAGCTTGATAACAATCCGTCTGATATAAAAATGTAATCTAATCTTGCCTGTTTACATGGATTTCTTCTGCGCCAAGTATATCTTCTAGCATCAGAGTTGAGTTATCTAAATGTATCAATAATTCCTAGTTCCTGTTTAGTTTCCAAAAAATTCTCTCTAGCTTTTGGGTTGTTAATTTGCGTATAACTATCACAATCCAGATCTGGGTCTATAACAAAGTTAAAATCGCCACATATAATAAACTGATTATTACCTAACTCAGTAACAATTTTTTCCATGTTTTCATAAAAATCAGGTCTGTCACTGTTAGGACCATATACAATAAATCCCTGATTTAATATTGTTAGTCCTAATGTCATGACGTTTTAAAACAAACATTTCTTCACCGATTTCAAGCAAATGGGAAGGCCTGCATGCATTCCAAAATTATTTCTTAATTCGTAAAATTGATGGACGCTCAATTAAAAAAAAAGATAAAATGTCTTAACTTTATTTCAATATCTTAAACATAACTTATGATATGAAGTCAGACGTACTCGGAGATTGTGGTTATTAATGGTTCCGTTGTCAACACTCTAACTTAAACCTAGATTTGTATGTCGGGTGTTGTCGTGACCTAGATTTGTATGTCGGGTGTCGTCGTGACCTAGATTTGTATGACGAGTGTCGTCGTGACCTAGATTTGTATGACGGGTGTCGTCGTGACCTAGATTTGTATGTCGGGGGTCGTCGTGACCTAGATTTGTATGACGAGTGTCGTCGTGACCTAAATTTGTATAAGGGGTGTCGCCGTGACGTAGATTTGTATGACGGGTGTCGTCGTGACCTAGATTTGTATGACGGGTGTCGTCGTGACCTAGATTTGTATGTCGGGTGTCGTCGTGACGTAGATTTGTATGACGGGTGTCGTCGTGACCTAGATTTGTATGACGAGTGTCGTCGTGACCTAGATTTGTATAAGGGGTGTCGCCGTGACCTAGATTTGTATGACGGGTGTCGTCGTGACCTAGATTTGTATGACGGGTGTCGCTGTGACCTAGATTTGTATCGCGGGTGTCGTCTATGAAGCAGAAGACACTTATCCTTCCTGAGTACTCGGTCGTATTCTCGTATTTTTAGGAGTCTTCATGCTCCATCTATATTTTTGTGAAGGGTCTTGCAGAATGTGTTGAATAACTTTAAAGCTAACATGGTCGGATTCATTATTTTCAGCAAAACAGTGAGAAAGACCAACAGCAATAAATTGTAGATTGATCATTGATGTTTCACACAAAAGGAACTTGTTAAACACGTTATACTGTCGGTTGAGAAAAAATAAATCTTGCGATAGGTCCAAGTGCTAATTAACATTACATGCGAGGAAAGTAAACATCTGCCAACATAGATGTGTTCTATAACCTAATGCACCTTACCTTATATAAACAATGTGTATATCGACCAACCGAACATACCTGTTACATGATGCAGATATGTAAATGTAAAATACCTTAACACAGTTACACGCCATAGATAACATGTAGATATATGCTCAGTTTTGTGTACCATGTAGAATATATTTGTATTAACATATCTATGGTCAGTTCTGTGTACCATGTAGAATATCTTTATATTTACATATATATGCTCAGTTTTGTATACAATGAAGAATACATTTGTATTTACATGTCTATGCTTACGTCAATGTACCATTTCCACACGCACTCACCACACGCATGCATGTCGCACGCACGGGAGGCCGTCCTTAAATGACCTTAGCTGTTAATAGGACGTTAAACTAAATAAACCAAACCATACCAAACCATTTCCACATTTACATATCAGTCAAAAATAACGGTAGTTGCTATTTATTAGTCTCGTGGTTCCTCTTTAATAAATACAATACAACACATGATTAATATATAGCAGTACAATAATAATAATAGAGCTGAATGTGTTATAGGTAAAGACGAAAACTGTTATTAGATAAGCTGAGGCGCGAAGTCTGCTCAATATTTGGCATAATAGGCATTATGACTCATTGACACAGTATTTGAAAATTAATCTCATTAGCAGCATTTAGTCCCACAGTAAAGGTATATCTTTAATACTGCTCAAGATCACTTTGATCAAAGGTATTCGGTTTAGAAAAAGGTTTGATTCGACCTAAGCCATTGGTCCAGCGGGGTGAAAATTTCATTTCATCCAACTCGATGCAATATAACAGTTATTCATCAGGAAACACATTTACGAGTGAAAATGTATCAGTTTCCAACCCATTCAAAGAAATATTACCGTTATTCTCTTAAAAGAAGCAATATTCGCTACATGTTTCTTGGGTTTTAGCTGTCAATGAATGACATGAGAAAAAATACACAATTAAACTGGTCAAGGAAGATTCCAATATGGTTTAACCAAGAAAACATAATACCACAACTAAATGTCTTGGATAAAATAAATCTCTTATGTGATCAACATGGGGGAAAATGCCAGAATTGTGGGGGGACACGATTTCAACTGCGTCTCCAAATAATCGTCAAAAATATGATTTGAAAGGAAATTAGCATTAACGCCGGAAATGTACCTTTGAGTCTAGTGTTTATTTACACACAGTTGTATACCTGATTCATGTACATTTGTATGTACTAGAGTGTTCAGTGTTCTGTTAATGGAAAATTATAGAACAGAAAGTCTTAATCTGGGAATAGAAATACGAGACTAGGGAGATATTTATGATATTCTTTGTTATAATTGATAAATAATTACTCTAGGAGATTTGAGATTTATTCTTTTTTGATGATATTCTTTGTTATAGTTGATAGATAATTACTCTAGGAGATTTATTCTTTTTGCTTCAGTTTTCAGTGTCTATCATATTTGTCACTCTTTCCGTGCTTTGTTTCCAATACAGAGCTATTTGCCAAAGGACGAGACAACAGCTGCACAAGAATAATATCTTTCTTTCATACAAAGCACATCGTAATATCACGTCAATATAATGATTATCCTTATTCACTATCAAACATGGCACTTAAAAGGCAAGGAACGTACATTTGTCGGAAAGTCGAAAACAAAAGACTTAACAAGATTATATTGTATTACATTTGTACCGTAATTTATTATTCAAATCGATTAACTATCAAAATGAAAAGTATAGTTTAACAATTCAGAAAATATGAAGAATATTTTGAAAAAAAACGCACCAGAACAATAAAGAAATCCAAAAAATATTTTGAGGTGGTCGTATGAAGTGTATCTTTAGTTCAGTCCTGCCCTGCAGGTAGGGCAGGTAGGGCGTAAGAATTATACCTGCTGCCCCCATTGCATGATCGTTAGAGGCGACTGAATTTGGGATCTTGGGTTCTGTCCCCTGGCCTAGACATATCAGAGTCTTTAAAAATGGTAGTTGCTGCTCGTGCTTAGTGCTCAGCATATTAGGAGTGGGACGACTGGTTCGCCCGTTGTCAGTATAATGTGACCGGTCGGTGTGCCCTGCTGGGTGTCTTCGGTGGCAGTATGCTTCAGTGAGATAGCACTATAAATCGGCAAAAGTTCCGGACTATCACACTTACCACGAACGTACCAGAGCCTCCCACAAAACATACGCACTTCCCACACGAATGCATATCACATTTTCACATTCAATATTCTTTTTGCCCACGTTCGTTTTACGTTTTGAGTTACTCGTCCTCCTGTTGACGTGTTTATCTTTGAATGCCCTATTGTTTAAGTGTAAGCCTCCCACTGATTACGTATAACTGTCCTATTGTTTACGTGTGAGTGTCATCCTGTTCGCGTCTGAGTGTCCTGTTCACGTGCGAGTGTCCTGCTTATACATGTATGTGAATGTCTCCCTTTTCACGTTTGTGTCATACGATTCAGGTGTCCTCGATTATACAAGTGAATGTCCTTCTGTTATACTGATGTGTGTCCTACTGTTAACTGATGTGTGTCCTACTGTTAACTGATGTGTGTCCTACTGTTAACTGATGTGTGTCCTACTGTTAACTGATGTGTGTCCTACTGTGTACGTATGAGTGTCCTACTGTGTACGTTTGAGTGTCCTAATGTGTACGTATGAGTGTCCTACTGTGTACGTATGAGTGTCCTAATGTTTACGAGTAAATGTCCTCATGTTAACTGATGTGTGTCCTACTGTTAACTTGTAAATCTCCTACTGTTAACTGATGAGTGTCCTACTGTTAACTGATGAGTGTCCTACTGTGTACGTATGAGTATCCTACTGTTGCATGTCCTAATGTTTTCATTTGAGTGTCCTACTGTTTACGTGTCAATGTCCTACTGTTAACTGATGCGTGTCCTACTGTGTACGTATGCTTGTCCTGTTACCGTTAGAGTGTCTTGTCTACCCGAGTGTCCTGTTGACCTGATCGCCTTGTTTACGTGTAAGTGCACTACTGTTTCCATACGACTATCATCTTATTCACGTGCGTGTCCTCCTGTTCACGAGCACATCGCTTTATATAAAAAAGATAATCATAACGTGCACTCTCGGGACCATAAAGCTGCTTCATATTCAAACCATTTATGACGTGTTGCTCTTGTAATATTGGATTTAAGAATCCATTTGGGGGAAACTAGACACAGCAATGTTATTCGCTAGGAACAAATAACAGCAGATTGACGTCGTATGGTGGACATCGTTTCTCTGCCCAGTGGGAAACACTGCCCTTATCAAAACTCGCATTCCGTTTGATTTACTGGTCATTAGCTGCAATGTACAACCTAATGGTAGGAAGTGGACAAGTGAGGTACAATTGTCTACATGGTAATGTCTGCTTTTTGTCTGTCAATCAGACATGATCATGTATCTCCGGTACTCCTAGATTACATGCCAATTGAATTTCGGATGCCCGTATACTGATGAAGCCACCATTGATTGTTAAAATCAAAGAAAAAACTCCCCAGACTTAATGCGACATAACGTTTACTGGTGTCATGACAATGTCTTTGGGGTAAACTTGTTTAAATTCATTTCTTCTCTTTGAGAGTCATTTCCCTGAAAACTGAACATTAATTTTCACGATAATATCGTAGATCCTATGACTTTTAATTCATCGGTGTAATTGTCTTTATACGTATATAACCTTTGAAAAATAAGTGGTTATGATATATCGGTGTTAATACATGTCGTGTGCGGTTGGTTCGCTTTGTGATTAGTTGAACGTGTTTTCACAACACATGTCGTAGTGATGGGTGTTTAAATATGTGACATATTCCCATTGTCTTTCTCGATTGGTTACTATGGTAATAGCATTCGACGATCTGAAACAAGTATTGCGTAGATACACATCGTCGCAACATAGTTGATATATGTTAACCCGGCCACATTATTGTAAACCATTGCCAATGATGACGAAAACTATACTGTTTCCGTAGAAATACCTTAATTTATTATTGTATGATAATGTAGTTATATATTTATCAATTAAACAGAGGCCTGTATTCAGTTCATGTGTTCATTATCACACAAGTAAATGGTACCTTTGAATTAAGTAATATATACAAGCGTTACTTTAAAAGAATGAAGCTTTACCATACATGGGCTACTTAAAACACCTAGCATATTGATCTGCTAGTTAAGTAGGTAACTCGTAGGCAAGTGCAACTTTGATAAGCTGTCAATAACTGCTAATATGTTATTATCTTCATATCTTAGTCACCTGACACTTAATGACAGACTCTCTTTGCTGTTTATCGGTCGTCGTTCGTCCGTAAGCAAATTACAGTTTCTACTTCTACTCCAAACCCCATGGACCAATTTTAGTGGGTTTTTTTAGAAACCTTCCATGGGCAATGGTCAACTGAAATTGCGAGATATATGGTCTCCACTCTTTAGAGGCCTGGAGGGCAATAAATGGTCAAATTGACTTCATTTTTAAGACAGCTGAAAAACAATAATCACTTATTCCAATGCAAGCTTAGAATTAATTCACTGAATACTAGTATGGCATATGTATTTTTTCTTACTTTTTCTTTTTGCTTTCATGCAATGAATTTTTTAACCTTGCAAGTTGGCATATAAGGCTGATTTAAAAAGCTCACCAAGCTTTTTTTCTGTGCATTTCCTCTAAGCAGAAATGAAATCTTGCATAAGATATCTGGAAATAATGACAGGTTAAACGACCCCTCTTCATATAACCCGTGCAGGAGCTAGGAAATACTATGTCGGTAAGAGCCGACTAATTAAGGGGACCTCTGCTGGTCGGGGTTGTTTTGGTGGTCCCGATATCAGGGGACATTGGGAGGCCCTAGGATCAGACCCGCTTTATCCCGCTACATGTTGATCGTAAAAGGCGACTAAAGAAGCTATGTCTGTTGGACATTGAGGGGTCCAGAATAAATCTTCGGCTCCCACTGCACCACTTTGGATCTTAAATCCACCCTTTCGTTCCTCACTGTTCTGTCTTTCTGAGCTTTGTTTTCCCTCTATAAGTGTTTCCTTGACACCGTCCTCATGTAAAATCATTTAGTTGTATGAATGTTGAACCTCAACTTTATGAAAACAACCATTTTCTGATACTTATCTGGTCGGCAGGAATTCCGATAAAACTTGTAACCAAAACAAAAAATAAGCGATGCATATAAAAAAAAATACTTTTGAACGTTTATTTTTCGATACAGCTGTATTGACTAAAAATAACACCCAATTAGCACGATTGGTCTAAATGGATGCTCAATATTATTTTTAATGCACAGGTATCATCGTTCATGTATCAAAATTTAATCAAATGCTATGTTTGAAGAAATAAAAAAAAATAAAGTCATTTTTTGAGATTAAGCCATTATGATCAATTTAAAAATGTTTTTTAAAGCCACATTGATAATTCAATATATTTTTTAAAATCTAATACCTCATTTGATCCTATGACTTTAACTTCAACTTTGTCTTGTCCATATATAACCCGATACCTTTGAAATCTCAATTGTTATGCTATATCCATAATGCCGATAAATGTCGCATGCGCAGCGCAGTTTGTTTAGATACATATGACATATTCAACTCTGATTTGATTTGTTACTATGGTTGCGACACTCGTCATTCGACGACCTGAATAAAGCACTGCGGATGTACACATCTTCGCAACATAGTTACAAACCATTGCCAAATAGTGAAAAATATACTGTCCCGGTAGAAATTACATATTCATAAGTTACACAAAGGCTCGATAAACATGTACCTCAATTGTTCATGTGTTGATTATAAAAATAAAGTAAACAGTACCCTTGATTTTTTTTGTTTTTTGTTTTTTTGTTAAACACATAAAAGAGGAAGCTACATCGTACACCTGTTTCGTCTTGCTAATTAACCTGCGTATTAATCCGTTAGTGATGAAGTACATAGGCAGGTGGAACTCTGACAACCGTAAACACGTGTTAATATTAGGCATGTACAACTTTGCGAATCTGTCAATCCATGCTAATATAAGGCAGGTGTAGGCTTATACATCCATTTCCCCAACAATCAAAACAAAAATATGCTCTATTAATAAAGGAGTGGCTTCTTTGGAAATCCAATTACGATTAAATCTTATTGAAAGCAAGGACACAGGACTGTTCAATATTAGTAACTCGCCTCGATCTTAACATCACCGCAGGGATTGTTTAAAACGTGAAAGGACGTTATACGATACTAAACCATGATGTTTACAATGAAGCTGCACCATAACGGAGATACATTTAACACCCATTCTAACTTTTTATCCTTATTTTTCATTCAATAATATTGACGATCCCGATTCTCTAAACTATTGAACCAGCTGACAGAGAACTGGGTTTGTAGAGTTAACGCTGACGAAGACTATTGGGATTTGTTTTGGTCGACATCATACTTCTTTCTGGAAATGTTTTTCACTTGTGCGAACGTAATCTGGTTTTGGTTTGTTTTATAATACCTCCTATCAACAGCCCTGGCAATTCAAGGATCATATTGTATCATTAAAGTGCTGGTGATGACGGCTCTAAGAACATTACTTGGCAGTACTTTGGGAGTGTTTGTTTAGTTTTAAGGGGTTTAATGTTCTCGCAACAGCTATGGTCATATGTGGACGGATTTCAAGGAGACGACCCCTAGAATTAGAGGACCAAGCACAGAGAAAAAAAGTACTAAGGAACGCTTTAAGATCCCTTGTGTTGTAATGGAAACATAAGATCTGTTCTTGTCTCTTCAGAGTCACCTTTATAGGAGATTTCAGGGGTTGAACAACTGGTTCGCTCGTTTGCGGTATAATGTGATAGGAGATGGTGTCTGCTGGGTGGTTTCGACATTTGGCTTCAGTGAGAATGTACTATAACTACAAAACTAAACCAGGTATAGTTTCCATAGGTAATGAAATGTGAGACAACAAATGCATTGTATAGATGTTAAAACATTAAACATTGTCACAAATACCTTGTAGGGAAGTAAAGAAAAGGGCATATGGTTTGAAATCTTAACCCCGTTATGTCCATCGCGTTAAGGATATGTTTGATAGACAGCAAGGTCGAATCTTTTCCAGAGATAGGATCGCATAAATCAAAGATTCCTCACTGTCCCACTTAATCCCGATCAAGGACAATTCGATAACGTGTTTCTAATATAACATTACAGTAAACGGAAATGCAATTTTTGTTCAGACATGTTCAATTTAAGAATTAAAGTTCTATCTCCTGTACAATTTTAGAAAATTCATCACGTGATAAAGGGTCTTTTAATAAAGAATCGTCAAGGTCTTGTTCGCATTTGCATAATTATGTTGCTAGAAATGTTGAGAACTAATTTGATTTCAGCAAATGGAGGCTACAATCAGTGTAGCACAGAGTGCAGTATTTGTGACTGTTAATGAGGATACGTGTCGACCAGTATCTAGGTATTCAAGTATACACCTTAATTTCATTTCGCTAGTAAGTAAATTAGAGAAATTTATTTCATTTTTACCATAGAAATATAGAAATTTATTGTATTTTTGCCAGTGAATTATAGAAATTCATTTGATTTTTGACAGTGAATTATAGAAATAATTGTATTTTTGCCAGTGCAATATAGAACTTATATGACTTTGCAGTGAAAGTATAAGTTTTTCGTTTTCGACTAATCGGAGCATATTCACATTATTGTAACTTGCCGATTTTTTCCGATCGAAGCGAAGAGAGAATGAAGGGCTTACTTTGCTGTGTTGAAATATTCAGGCTAGTTTTCGACTCACTTGACGTTAGCTTTCCGTGCCCAGATTATCCGAAAACAGCAGAAAACGCTTAAATTGCGCTGATTAGTCCTTTCAAAACGGCGCCGTCAAGGGACGTTGAGTAATGTCATAAAGACACGACGTCATGTTACTGATTTCCGCACTTTTTATACAATATTGATTTTTCTATTTTTTTTAATTTTGTTTAGTCTTAATTTAGCAATGATGTCATTTTTTTTTTAGTTTCATCGGGATATGAAAAAAATAATTGTTTGCGAACAAACTTTTTTTCATACCCCTATGAAACTAAAAAAATAATTGACATCAACTCTTATAATTATATAACTAATTTTTGAAAATAATTTTCTAATTTAAAACATGTTTTATGTACAATTTTACTGATTTAATATGGGATTCTTTTTCTCAAATCAATACGCAACGTAAATTGTCGTATTGTGACGTCACCTTTTTCGCGCCATTCTCGGAATTTTTTTGCAAACAAATGCTTTTTCATACCCGAATGAAACTGATTTTTTTTTTACATCAATGCTTAAATATTTACATTTGCTCCGCATTTCCCCATTGACAAAAGTGTAAGAGGCAGTTGTCACCATACGCCTATAACACCCAGTGGGTCATAAAAAAGGCGGGATTTTTTGTTTGTTGGTTCAGTTATTTTTCAAAGTTGACGGAAATGGTAAGACAATGTAAATATAAGTATTGAACAGTGGTTTTGATTTTGTTATAGTCGATATGGCAGCAATATGTATGGTGGGCAAATGTAGCATGACAGGTTCCCATGCCATTTGCCCGCCATACATCTTGCTGCCATATCGACAATAACAACATTAAAACCGCTGTCTATTGCTTAAATGAAAAAAAAAAAAATCCAAACCAAACAGAAAGCCGCATTCTGCGTACAAACAATGGAAAATTAATTATAATGCAATAAAAAAGAAAATCGAATGGTTCCCCGTTGAATATAACATATACCTCACTCGTAAGACATAATATATCGATATTTTACACTCGTGAAAATATCGATATTCTGTCATACTCGTGAAATATATTCAACGGGAAACCACTTAATGTCTTTTTATTGCATTTATCCTCTATGTATCCGCACATGTAAAAGAGGCAATCTGTAAACCAATGAAATCCATAGTTTAGAGAATTGGGGACGTTAGTATTAGAAACTAAAATATATATATAATATACAATATAAAATATACAATATGTAAATTCAAATAATAAAGCGTGAGACCAAATAGTCATAAATTTCACTTCCATTTGTGAAGATTCCTTGATTCTGTCAAATCTGGGTATTGAGAAGAGGATTTTTGAACTTTTTGTCAATTTAACGTCTTTTATGTTACTTTCAAATGGCAATTAAATTATTCGCAGAAATGTGATTTACTCTATATACACAAGAGTTTCCCCAGGATGAAACGTACGCTCCCCCCTTCTTTTCTTTTTCTTTACATCAGTCGATTCCCCCGCCGGCCGATCACAAGGAGACATAACACAAACATACCGCAGTCTCCCAAACTACACATCACACGCACGGGGTGCCGTCCTTAAATGACCTTAGCTGTTGATAGGACATGAAACAAATATAACCAAAGCCGTACAGAAACGTATGGATTGTTATTACATTTCTGGTTGACCTTTGGCCATGGAAGTGGTCCTCCTAAATAATAGGAATTTTCCTCGGTATCTTCTATTTAGGAGATAAGGGAGAGAACAATATAGATCTTCTGTCACCATTACAACACTAAGCACTTGAAAGCTTGTCAAAGTTCACCTACCTTCTTACATGTACTTCATAACTAGCTCTGCCCTGCAGGTAGGGCGTAAGAATTGTACCTGCTGCCCCCATTGCATGATTGTAAGAGGTGACTAAACGTGGGATCTTATCTTTTCTCTTCTTTCTTAACTTTCTTCTTCCTAATGTCTCCCTTGACAATGCCTCACTTTTGGCCTTTAGTTGAGTGTTCGCCCCTGTGAGGACGGCTTTGGGTTCTGTCCCCTAGCCGAGACATACCAGAGTCTTTAAAAATGGTAGTTGCTACTCCTGCTTAGCGCTCAGCATATTAGGAGTGGGACGACTGGTTCGCCCGTTGTCAGTATAATGTGACCGGGTGGGGTGTGCTGCTGGGTGTCTTCGGCAGTATGCTTCAGTGAGGTAGCACTATAAATCGGCAAAAGTTCCGGCCTATCACAAGGAGACTTAACACGAACATACCGCAGCCTCCCAAAACACACATACGCACTCAACACACGCATGCATGTCGCACGCACGGGAGGCCGTCCTTAAATGACCTTAGCAGTTAATAGGACGTTAAACAAAATAAACTAAACTAAACCAAATTCATAACTAGCCAATTAATATGCAAGGTGGTTGAAAGGACCGATGTATGGTAAAGCTTTATTCCTTTTCCATAACAGTTGATTATATTACTTAATTCATAGGTACCATTTACTTGTGTGATAATGACAAAATATCTATATTTTCACGAGTGCGTATTCTGACTTGCTAATACAAATATGTAATATTAAACAGGAAACCATTCAATTTTCTTTTTATTGCATTTTATATACTAAAAAACAAAATTAGGAACATCGCAAAATCAATAGTGCCAAAAAGTGCGGAAATCATAATCTCAATTCATGACGTCATCTCTTTGTGACGTTACTTCACGTCAACGTAATGGCGCCATTTTGAATGTACTGATCAGCGCATTTTAAGCGTTTTCTGCTGTTATCGGAGAATGTGCATGAATAGCTAACGTCAATCGAGTATTTTGTTTAAAACTAGTCTGAATATTTCAGAAATACAGCAAAATAACAAATTAATCTATCTTCGCTTCGATTGGACAAATCGACAAGTTTCAATGAGGTGAATACAAAGGTTCTCTCTGATACGTCAAAAACGAAAAACTTATATTTTCACTGCTCATCGCTACAGTGAAAATATAAATTTTATTAGTTTGATAAATTTCTATATTTTTACTGGCAAAAATATCTTTCGTCATCCTTTTGCAATGGTTTTGTAACAATTTGGTCTGGTCACCATATGGCACATTGTGGTTGCTTCATTGAGGTAGCACTATAAGTCGACATCTGTACCGTGTTATCACGAGACAAACCCGAACATACACAAAGGTGATGTCGTCCTCAAATGACCATAGCAGTTGAGTAGGCGTTAACCAAACCAAACTACCTGCTCCACATGGATATAGTTTATTTGCTCCAAAATGTAACATGAAATACTGTAGGAAATGCAAGACCAGACAGGGAATCTAACCTAGGATCACGGAACTCTAGTTGAGCTACCTGGCTACATGCAGATAATCCCAGTCCAGTTGTCTACTGTCCATTTTCATTTTTATACTTCACAACACAGTAGTATCGTAGTACTTATTGGAAACAGTCCTACCATGGGTTTTATCAAACGGAGGAGCACTTAGCTGTATAAAATTAATCTTTCTGATATCGATTTTTGGAAAATTATTTCCAATCTGGAGAGTTATAATTAAAACTTAACAATATAAAGACAGTATCCTATTTCTTAGGTCGTACTCTAAGCGATTATTTTGATCCGTCTGATTATCATTCTGTTGAATATTCTACAAGTGTTCTCGGAGGTCCTACGAGGTGGTATAATAGTTCCTATTTTCCATTTTTATTTCCATTTAATTGAATCATAGTTAAACTTATTGGGCATTTATTTTATTTTTACTATTTTCAGTCAATGATTGCTAAGCTTGATGCACTCCTAGAAGTTTCTGACTAAGATGTGTACTTTCAGAGAGAAAGTTCACTACAGGTTGACCCGAGGCAGGTTTTGTTGATAAAATGACGATTTATGATAACTCCCATTCTGAAAATCGATCTTGAAGTAATTAAGTACAAGTCTGATGCAACTGTTTGTTTGACAATTTTAGACGTCGTTCATAGAAAACTTAACCGGACACAAAAAATGTCTTATCTATTCCCATTCTTTGCAATGGCCCAGTAAATTGGACAAGGCTTTGTCTACCCCTCACTTCCAACACAATGACTTACATCAGGCATCATCAAAACAGGTGTAAACCAACAGACTTATATTACCATAACAAGCACGACTATTACTGGGAGTTTGATGCTGTTAGTTCACAGCATAAATAACGAGTGTTATTTAAGCAACGAACAGTGGTTTTAATGTTGTTATTGTCGATATGGCAGCAAGATGTATGGTGGGCAAATGGCATGGGAACCCGTTCAATACTTATATTTACATTGTCTTACCATTTTTGTCCACTTTGAAAAAAACTAAACCAACACAAAAAAATCCCGCCTTTTTAATGTCACATGATCCACTGGGTGTTATAGCCTGAGGCACTGTGTGTTATAGGCGTATGGTGGCAACTGCCTCTTAGCATTGTATCAATGGGAAAATGCGGAGCAAATGAAATTATTTAAGCAATGAACAGCGGTTTTAATGTTGTTATTGTCGATATAATTAATTTTTCTTTGTTTTCATGGTAAATACTCAAATGTGATTGGTCGAACAATTCTTTTCATTCTTCTATGAAAGATTTGGTTTGGTTTATTTTGTTTAACGTCCTATTAACATCTAAGGTCATTTAAGGACGGCCTCCCGTGCGTGCGACATGCATGCGTGTGGTAAATGCGTATGTGTGTTGTGGGAGGCGGCGGTATGTTCGTGGTAAGTCTCCTTGTGATAGGTCGAAATTTTTGCCGATTTATAGTGCTACCTCACTGAAGCATACTGCCGAAGACATCCAGCAGCACAATCCACCCGGTCACATTATACTGACAACGGGCGAACCAGTCGTCCCACTCCAAATATGCTGAGCGCTAAGCAGGAGTAGAAACTACCATTTTTAAAGACTCTGGTATGTCTCGGCCAGAGGACAGAACCCAAAGCCTTCCTCACAGGGGCGCAAGCTCAACTAAAGGCCAAAAGTGAGGCATTGTAAAGGGAGACATTAGGAAGAAGAAAGTTGTTCAGAAAGAAGGGAAAAGTTTGGTTTGGTTTATTTTGTTTAACGTCCTATTAACATCTAAGGTCATTTAAGGACGGCCTCCCGTGCGTGCGACATGTATGCGTGTGATGAGTGCGTATGTGTGTTTTGGGAGGCTGCGGTATGTTTGTGTTAAGTCTCCTTGTGATAGGCCGGATCTTTTGCCGATTTAGAGTGCTACCTCACTGAAGCATACTGCCGAAGACACCCAGCAGCACACCCCACCCGGTCACATTATACTGACAACGGGCGAACCAGTCGTCCAACTCCTAATTTGCTGAGCGCTAAGCAGGAGCAGCAACTACCATTTTTAAAGACACTGGTATGTCTCGGCTAGGGGACAGAACCCAAAGCCTTCCTCATAGGGGCGAACGCTCAACTAAAGGCCAAAAGTGAGGCATTGTCAAGGGAGACATTAGGAAGAAGAAAGTTGTTAAGAAAGAGAAAAGATAAGATCCCAAGTTTAGTCGCCTCTTACGATCATGCAATGGGGGCAGCAGGTACAATTCTTACGCCCTTAAAGTACTGGTCACTAAGGGAAACACACCTTACAGTACTGGTCACTAAGGGGAACACATCTCACAGTACTGGGCACTAAGGGAAACACACCTTACAGTACTGGTCACTAAGGGAAACACACCTTACAGTACTGGTCACTAAGGGAAACACATCTTACAGTACTGGTCACTAAGGTAAACATACATTACAGTACTGGTCACTAAGGGAAACACACCTTACAGTACTGGTCACTAAGGGAAACACACCTTACAGTACTGGTCACTAAGGGAAACACACCTTACAGTACTGGTCACTAAGGGAAACACACCTTACAGTACTGGTCACTAAGGGAAACACATCTTACAGTACTGGTCACTAAGGGAAACACATCTTACAGTACTAGTCACTAAGGGAAACACATCTTACAGTACTGGTCACTAAGGGAAACACACCTTACATTTAATCACTAAGGGAAACAGGCCTTACAAAGCTAATGGATAATGTGTTTATAAAAGTTAATGGATGCTTCTGATTGGTGAAAATTGAGACCTTTCTGATTCAGCTTAAATTGGTTAGGAAGGGTATGAGGCATATTAAATACAATGGATGTCATTTGGATATCATTGTCAATGATGATCGTGGGTATTATTTACCATTGATATATAACGGGGTATTATTTACCATTGATATATAACGTGGTATTATTTATCATTGATAGATAAGTGGGTATTATTTACCATTGATAGATAACGGGGTATTATTTACCATTGATAGATAACGGGATATTATTTACCATTGGCTTACTCGATATCACGATAGCATTATATGAACAAAAGGAGTTTAACACATGTGTTCCGAAAGGTCAAGCGTCTTCTGCTTCATCGACGACGACCGTTATCTGCTCGAAATCAAATCCAAAACATAACTCTCAGGCTTGCCAATGAACAACAAAGCGATTGTAACTTCATACTGCACGATCAAATGGAATTATTTAAAAAAATCATGTAAACATTTCCATTTTCCTTCTCGATAAGCTTTTCTTGAAAACCATTTCAAACATTTCAAGAACCTGAGAACGGCGATACAAGTATATGATTGTCAAGTGTACTATAGCATGTTGCATAAAACACACGATTAAAACAAGTATGAAATAGGTACGCTGATTGAATGTTTGGTTCACAATATCTTTGGTTTGTTTCAAGATCTTCCAACAGGCTATTTGAACACCCAATGGTACACAATATACCCGTCTCGCATTAACCTGAGAGAACTCGCAGTGTCAGCTTACAACAAAGCTATATGATAGTTATATATGATAAAATCAATTTTCGCGTTTATAATTTTCCATTTCTATCTCATTTGTCCCGAATCTCTGTCTGTCCTTCAGAGTCTACAATTACGAGATCCTAAAAAAACACACTCGTACAAAACATTGTAGGATATCTCATATGAAAAAATAAAAAAGCAAAAACAATTTTTTTTTTGGATTCCGAGCAATGTCGGAATTAAAGGCAACGAACTTGTTGACCGGCAAGTAAAAAATGTCTTGTATCTTCAATAAACAACTATCAAACTGCCATACAGTTTTCAAATCTGTCATTTGTACTGCCATTCAACGTAAATGGCAGTAACGCTGGTCTCTCGAGACGAGCAACAAACTTTTTAAAGTACAATCGAAACTTAAAACATCAATATCAAGTCAGAAAGATCGTAGAGAGGAAATAGTCCTCTCACGGCTCCGTACCTGGCACACATATCCTACTCATTCGTTCCTTTTAAAACGAGAAGATCCACCAGTATTCCCATGCATGTGACACTCAATTCACAGTGAAGCATTTTACTAATATAATGTTCCGATTTCAAACACATTCGTGATAACTACTTTCGAGTTCCGGATAAGAAATTTCTTTTTGAATTCCGTAGATTCGAAAGCACTATTCGACTTTTTGAAAGACGACGATCTGTTCTATAAACTTTGATGTGCTTTTACCTTACTCTCTTTGACGTTGTATATATATCACAAAGTCCAAATAATCTATTTGTTATATCTTAATTATTTCAA
This sequence comes from Pecten maximus, assembly GCF_902652985.1. NCBI lineage: Eukaryota > Metazoa > Mollusca > Bivalvia > Pectinida > Pectinidae > Pecten > Pecten maximus. Next base: position 1,804,760 of record NC_047028.1, on the reverse strand, counting down.
CCCACTTTTTTATCATAATGATCTAAATATGATATAAACTCTTTTAGAAATAAACATTTTTTATTCGATTTTAAATTAAAATGATATAAAACGATAGTATTTTGTTTGGCCCTAAATAACCCTAGCTGTCGATGGGCAGTAACACCAAAACACACAAACCAATCCATTTCTAGATAGTAACACCACTGCTCACCTCACCTACCGACAGTGTTTCCATGTCCTAGATGATTTGATATGCTCACTTTTCATGCAATGGCCAATTAAAACACATTGTATTGCATTGCGTTTATATGCAACCTAAAAGAGTTGTTTTTATAACATGGCAAGTCATCACCTCTGTCATATTATTTTATACCATATGCTGCCTTCTATGAAAGTTTTTATTTTTCGTGTATTATTCACCTATTAACAGTTAGTTATAGCTAAGCATTATACTCTGTATTCAAGCTATATATATATACAGTCTGTGTATGCAAGTGTGTGTGAAAGTTGTCTTTGTTTCTTTCTGTATCATGTAATTACTTTATGTGGAAAATTTGAATGAACATGTCAAAAGTAAAAAAAAAAAAAAAAAAAAAAACTATCTGAAAGCTTTTAGTCTGTATCACACGAATTCAGTAACCATGGCCACTTTTTCTTTTTTATTATCACAGTGGCAAAATGAATGGTTTCGTTTCGTTTGGTTTATGGATGTTAAACTAAATAAACCAAACCAAATCAAACATTTCAATATAATCAACGTTCAAAGGGCGGATGTTGTTGATCGTCAAAATCTACATTCCATTAACGTCCTAAACCTCAATTTATTGTATTAATGTTGGCAGCAGGAATACAACATGAGGCTGAACACCTTCCTGGTATTGTCATTAAATTTCACCATAGCGTTACTGATCCTCTTTAACTCAGAACAAATACAAATATTTCGAAATAAATCAATAGATGATGGGTATGGAATCTATCAAAATGTCCAATTTAAGTGTACATACTGTGTACTTAAAAATATGTTATATTTTAAAATGAGTACTTTTCTCAAATCCATGTATACTTGGTGTCAATATACGGACAAACACGATGCAATCCGGACTAGGCCTTGTAAAACTGCCGTCTAGGGTCTTCACAAATAGAGATAATCAATGACCTGGGAGGTACGATGCAAACTATTGTAACCTAAAAGTAGGGGATGTTACAAATAAGAACGCGTGTTAGTTTGTACTTGCTTCACGATAATGGGCATGTTTATCGCGTGCGTCTGCAAAAAGTAAAACTAAACTTCTTTCCTAAACTGGTAAATATTAATATCAAACGATTTTTTTTTAATTAATAAATATGAAATTGCGATAAGTAGATACCTGTTGTATAAAAACCCCCGTCAATTATACGCAGAAGTGTAAATAAAACCTTTATCTAGTTCATGTAAAAACATTCATGGACCACTGAGAAGTTTGTTATATAAGCGGAGACTTTATTTTTGTTTTACTCGCGTCAGTAAATGTAGCGCGAACTTTAAAACGCGTGAACAAGTTACGTTAAACGTTTCTATCAAACATACGACTAGAGACCATAGAAAACACACCGAGATTAAATTGTGAACGTTTGAATCTCTGATCAACAATATCTTCCAATAGACTCTTGAACGAAGATATCGTCAAAACAGGTAACGATGCCCAATTTAAACTATATGTTAACGTCGATTGGATAAATGATGTAGAACGTGAAGTCAATGACACTACAAACTCCTCAACATCCGCCGCTTACCTCGATATTTACTTAAAATGTGACCAGCTGTGCGATAAGCATTATGATTTTAATTTCCGAATTGTTAACTTCTATTTCTAGATAGCATCATGTCTTCTTCTATCTACGGTGTTAATATGACCCAATGTATACACCATTCAAGCGCTTGCTCCAATCATTATGGTGTCCGTGACAGACGACGAATAATGACGAAGAAATTAACAACACAATGTTTCGTGATGTTCATGATGACCATTATAATCGACATCTCATTTGGAGATTTTCTATGTCCTTTGCGACATGACGTCAGACGTGTTCGATGTTTGTTGATAAACCTAGTGGTTCCGTTGTCGCCACTGTAGTTTACATTTCGAGAATATAATTCAGACCGGCTTTGACCTAGATATCTGTGTCTTCGGTGAAGCAGAAAATGTTCACTCTCTCCCGGAACTCTCGTTTTAGTCCTCTTTGACGTTTTCATTGGTTTCCATGCAAATCTATATTTCGTCCGTATTTCATCCTCGTTTTCTCGTTTTAGAGCTTGAAATATTATTTCGTTACCATGTCAGCAGTGAATGATGCATTTTTACGACTAGGAAAACAGCGAAATATTTGCCCAATGAAAATTAACAATACATCATTTTTATTGTTTTGTTTGAGGAACAATATGCCTGCAGTATCTCACTGCATGTTAAAAGAGGCGATTTGTTGTAGTTTCAAACTGAAGAGGTGAAATAACTTGCTAATTGGCCGTTTTAACCCTGTATGAAGCTTAAGGCAAGTAACACTTACAGTGAAGCTTAGAATATACTTTGTATCCCATTTTCAAATTATTGTTAATGCTTAAAGTTTTAGTGCTGGAATAATACGCTACCTGGCTGAGTGCGGTAAGATGTTACATCAAAGCAAGCGAAATCTTTTGTTGTTGTATTTTTGTTTTTGTTTTTTTTTTTTATAAATTTTCATATTTGAATTGCCATTTTGTTCTTGTATTGCACGGAATTTATCATCTATCCACCTTTTAACGTCTTGTAGACGAATATAAGCAAATTGGTAATAATCATTATGATATAACTGACCAGTAGATTTCAAGGTTTTCTCATATCAATTACCTTAATTTTCAAGATGACTCAGGTCAAATTTGCTAAAAACCCTTCAAAGTTTCCTCTGTGTATTCCAAGGACAATTGTGTAATTTAAACTGAAAGCAGCACCATTATAAACCCTTGTTCTGCACTGGGCAACTTCAAAAATTCTTGGAAAATATATGGGTGTGTTTACAATTAAACAGCCTAGAGATATAAAATATCGTGAACATTTTAAACAATGAATTGAAATTACCAATGTACATACAATGCGCATCATTTGGAAAAACCCAACACATCCGTCTAGAAAACTTGTCTGGACAGTCCTTGCTAACTCGTAAACTAAGTTTAATGAATATACACTGAAATAACTCTTGATGAGCATGCACTTTGTTTTTACGGAGATATTGATTGTTGTTGTAATCTGTTCAAAACCACCAACAGGTTTTTTTCAAGCCCGTCGAATTGGTCGGAGTACTGGTATGGCATTATTCATCCGCCTGAGGTAAACTTTTAGCCGTAATCATGATATGTAGTTGTGTTTTCTTCAATGTCATTTGGATTCGGTTATTTTTTAAAAATTATTGCCCTTCGCTGATCTCAGTATAAGATCACCCCGGGTTGAGTTTTCTGCTTGGTATATTCGATAATATGATTCAGTGAGGTAGCACTATAAATCGGCAAAAGTTCAGGCCTATCGCAAGGATAGGACGGTAAACAATAATTAAGCAAACCGACCGAACCGTCCCGATTCATCAAGTACAGTACACCTGCAGGGTTCATTGGTTTGGTTTGGTTTGTTTTGTTGAACGTCCTATTAACAGCTAAGGTCATTTAAGGACGGCCTCCCGTGCGTGCGACATGCATGCGTGTGGCGAGTGCGTATGTGTGTTTTGGGAGGCTGCGGTATGATCGTGTTAAATCTCCTTATGATAGGCCGGAACTTTTGCCGATTTAAAGTGCTACCTCACTGAAGCATACTGCCAAAGACACCCAGCAGCACACCCAAACCGGTCACATTATACTGACAACGGGCGAACCTGTCTTCCCACTCCAAATATGCTGAGCGCTCAGCAGGAGAACAAATACCATTTTTAAAGACTCTTGTATGTCTCGGCTAGGGGACAGAATCCAAAGCCTTCCTCACAGCGGCGAACGCTCAACTAAAGGCCAAACGTGAGGCACTGTCAAGGTAAACATTAGGAAGAAGAAAGTTGTTCAGAAAGAAGAGAAACGATAAGATCCCAAATTTAGTCGCCTCCTACGATCATGCAATTGGGGCAGCAGGTACAATTCTTACGCCCTACCTGCAGGGCAGCAGCAGGTTCAATGGAGCGAGTAAATCAGTAAATATTTGTCTATCAAATCATATATCGATTTCGGGATCAATGCCACCCCATACCATATTACATCACCTATTACCAATATTAGAAATACCAAGGGTCTTGGTGTCCAGTATCTTAGAAACTTTATTGGTTTTGTGTAATTTGTTCTTTTTTACTCGTTCCTTTTTCTTAACAATAGGTTGTTAAGTGAAATAAATCATCATTGTTTTCTGATTTACTTCCTATTTCACATGAGGAAGATGTGTTTTTTTGTGTGTTGTTTGACCTCCCATCAACATCTATGGTCATTTAAGGACGACCTCCCTTGTATGCGAGTTGCATATGTTTGTGTTTTGGGAGGCTGCGGTATATTCATAACATCTTTGTCTCTTTGTCATCTATGGCAGAATATTTGTGTGCGATAAAGGAAAAGAAAAAGCAATATTGCCTCCAACTCATCACTCTCAGTCTATTAATCTGTCGCTGGAGTTAAAATAGGGAAATTCTCTCTGGCGCAAGACTAAATACTCTCCAATTTCCCCCAGAACAGAAGCCAAAAAGTAAAACCAGCCCGACCTTGCAGTTGCCTTTCTACCACATGCATAATTAGTCTAGATTTATATTGTATTGTGTCAGTACGAAATCACATATTTAGTCTAGGTTTATATTGTATTGTGTCAGTACGAAATCACATATTTAGTCTTTAGGTTTGTATTGTATTGTGTCAATATGAAATCACGTAAGTAGTTTTAAGATTTATAGTGTATTGTGTCAATATGAAATCACGTAATTAGTCTTTAGGTTTTATATTGTATTGTGTCAGTACGAAATCACGTAATTAGTCTTTAGGTTTATATTGTGTCAGTACGAAATCACATAATTAGTCTTTAGGTTTATATTGTGTCAGTACGAAATCACGTAATTAGTCTTTAGGTTTGTATTGTATTGTGTCAGTACGAAATCACATAATTAGTCTTTAGGTTTGTATTGTGTCAGTACGAAATCACGTAATTAATCTTTAGGTTTGTATTGTGTCAGTACGAAATCACGTAATTAGTGTTTAGGTTTATATTGTATTGTGTCTGTACGAAATCACGTAATTAGTCTTTAGGTTTATATTGTATTGTGTCAGTACGAAATCACGTAATTATTCTTTAGGTTTTTATTGTATTGTGTCAGTACGAAATCACGTAATTAGTTTTAAGATTTATAGTGTATTGTGTCTGTACGAAATCACGTAATTAGTCTTTAGGTTTATATTGTATTGTGTCAGTACGAAATCACGTAATTAGTCTTTAGATTTATATTGTATTATGTCAGTACAAAATCACGTAATTAGTCTTTAGGTTTATATTATGTCAGTACAAAATCACGTAATTAGTCTTTAGGTTTATATTGTATTGTGTCAGTACGAAATCACGTAATTAGTCTTTAGATTTATATTGTATTATGTCAGTACAAAATCACGTAATTAATCTTTAGGTTTATATTATGTCAGTACAAAATCACGTAATTAGGCTTTAGATTTATAGTGTAAGTACGAAATCACGTAATTATTCTTTAGGTTTGTATTGTATTATGTCAGTACGAAATCACGTAATTAGTCTTTGAATTTATATTATGTCTGTACGAAATCACGTAATTAGTCTTTAGGTTTATATTGTATTGTGTCAGTACGAAATCACGTAATTAGTCTAGGTTTGTATTGTTTTATGTAAGTACGAAATCACATAATTAGTCTTTAAATTTATATTTTGTCTATACGAAATCACGTAATTAGTCTTGAGGTTTATATTGTATTGGTCAGTACGAAATCACGTAATTAGTCTTTAGGTTTGTATTGTGTCAGTATGAAATCACGTATTTAGTCTTTAGGTTTGTATTGTGTCAGTACGAAATCACGTAATTAGTCTTTAGGTTTGTATTGTATTGTGTCAGTACGAAATCACGTAATTAATCTTTAGGTTTATATTGTGTCAGTACGAAATCACGTAATTAGTGTTTAGGTTTATATTGTATTGTGTCAGTACGAAATCACGTAATTAGTCTTTAGGTTTGTATTGTATTGTGTCAGTACGAAATCACGTAATTAGTGTTTAGGTTTATATTGTGTCAGTACGAAATCACGTAATTAGTCTTTAGATTTATATTGTATTGTGTCAGTACGAAATCACGTAATTAGTCTTTAGGTTTGTATTGTGTCAGTACGAAATCACGTAATTAGTCGTTAGGTTTGTATTGTGTCAGAACGAAATCACGTAATTAGTCTTTAGGTTTATATTGTATTGTGTCAGTACGAAATCACATAATTAGTCTTTAGGTTTGTATTGTATTATGTCAGTACGAAATCACGTAATTAGTCTTTGAATTTATATTATGTCAGTACAAAATCACGTAATTAGTCTTTAGGTTTATATTATATTGTGTCAGTACGAAATCACGTAATTAGTCTTTAGATTTATATTGTATTATGTCAGTACAAAATCACGTAATTAGTCTTTAGGTTTATATTATGTCAGTACAAAATCACGTAATTAGGCCTTAGATTTATAGTGTAAGTACGAAATCACGTAATTATTCTTTAGGTTTGTATTGTATTATGTCAGTACGAAATCACGTAATTAGTCTTTGAATTTATATTATGTCAGTACAAAATCACGTAATTAGTCTTTTGGTTTATATTATATTGTGTCAGTACGAAATCACGTAATTAGTCTTTAGATTTATATTGTATTATGTCAGTACAAAATCACGTAATTAGTCTTTAGGTTTATATTATGTCAGTACAAAATCACGTAATTAGGCTTTAGATTTATAGTGTAAGTACGAAATCACGTAATTATTCTTTAGGTTTGTATTGTATTATGTCAGTACGAAATCACGTAATTAGTCTTTGAATTTATATTATGTCTGTACGAAATCACGTAACTAGTCTTTAGGTTTATATTGTATTGTGTCAGTACGAAATCACGTAATTAGTCTAGGTTTGTATTGTTTTATGTAAGTACGAAATCACATAATTAGTCTTTAAATTTATATTTTGTCTATACGAAATCACGTAATTAGTCTTTAGGTGATATTGTGTCAGTACGAAATCACGTAATTAGTCTAGGTTTATATTGTATTGTGTCAGTACGAAATCACGTAATTAGTCTTTAGGTTTGTATTGTGTCAGTACGAAATCACGTAATTAGTCTTTAGGTTTGTATTGTATTGTGTCAGTACGAAATCACGTAATTAGTCTTTAGGTTTGTATTGTGCCAGTACGAAATCGCATAGTCTTTAGGTTGATACGAAATCACACTGGTTAATACGTTTGTATTTTATCCGTATGAAATTCAATAGGTTTGGTTGAAAACATCTTTATCTAAAATAAGCATTTATTGATCATTTCCTTTGCAATAGAAATTAGAGTGTGTCGGAGAACCGCCCGTATAGCCTTTCATCCTGAAATCTAAACACAAATATGTCAATATTTTATGATTGGTCCTATTGTAACGGTTTGTTGTTTATAATATATCGAATTTCCGTCATTAGGCAATATAATATAGACATATAAAACATGCCTATTATCTGGCGTTCGGGACTCCGTGCCAAGGCCGCGACATGAACATGTCACTGGTGTTTATGGTTATGCGATGTAAATGACCACACTGGCGATTTTATAGCTGCTCTCATGATGAACAGCGTGTCTTAATCCCTCCAGTAATTAGACCGAGGGACTTTCTGTGATAGAGGCTTTGTAACCATTGTTCTCAACACATTTTTGTTACGGACAGAAATATCTTTTTCTATTTGTTGAGTGCGACTTCTTTCGTAATTCCCCCGACATATTTATTTCGAATGTTGGCGATGAGTGTATATCTCATATATATCCAATAGGAAACATCAATATTTATGTACTTTACATGAACAGAAAGCCAAACAGACGGCTTTCGTTTCAAAGAACATTGATTGATAAAATGTCTTGCCGACGTTTAATCTACATAAAAGTCATACTTATCATCTTAACGCTGATTACTACCTATCCTGTTTTAAGTTGAGATTTGACAATTCGGCAGTAACAGTTGATTATATTAGTCATCATGTCTCGTCTGATCAATGTCCACGCCTAGCTATGACATATTTATATTAATCATTTTAACCACTGACAGTTATGTTGGGTCCTCTAGCAGTTTGTTAGGGTTTCCAGTCTTACCCTAATTATTTCGAAGTCTGTCCTTGTCAAAAACCAAATCTGAAATTATCTTAAGAGCATTGTTTGTTTTACGCATGTTCTTATGTTCGCTTGAAATTCAATATTGAATAATTGGCTATAGCACCTTACAGGTAGGTTTAGAAATTTCTTTCGACCTATTTTGGATTTCCTCAGTCCCCACCCACATATGTATCAATCCTGGCCCTTAGCATCACTGACGAAGCGTAGGAGGACTAAACGGCTCCATGACATCCCTAGCATCACTGAAGAGTCTTAGAAGGAATTAACAGCTGGATGATGCCCCTAACCTCACTGAAGTCTTAGAAGGAACTAACAGCTGTATGCTGCCCCTAACCTCACTGAAGTCTTAGGAGGAACTAACAGCTGTATGCTGCCCCTAACCTCACTGAAGTCTTAGAAGGAACTGACGGCTGTATGCTGCCCCTAACCTCACTGAAGTCTTAGAAGGAACTGACGGCTGTATGCTGCCCCTAACCTCACTGAAGTCTTAGAAGGAACTAACAGCTGTTCGAACCCTAGCATCACTGAGGAGTCTCAGAACGTCGAAACGGTTGTATGATGTTCCTAGCATCACGTCACGTGTCCCAGAAGGACGCCGCAGCTGTATACTGTCCCTAAAATCACTTACGAATTCTTGAAGGACGAACAGCTGTATGATGTCCCTATGACATCACTGAAGTCTTAGAAGGACCTAACAGCTGTTCGAAGTTCCTAGCATCACTGACGAGTCTCAGAACGTCGAAACGGTTGTATGATTTTTTTTTCATTTCAAAATATTTTATTAACAATACATATATAATACATACAAATATGTATGCATGCAAATACAGCATTGTTAAAAGAACCAGACAACAGGCTAAGCCTATAGGGACCACGGAACCAAATCAAAAATAGATTGCTGGTTTTCCCCGTTTGGGCAGAAGATTTAATTGGAAGGTGAATGTGTCGGGGCCTACTGATTGGATAGCCAGGTGAGATAAATTTCCAAAATATGGTTAGTGGACCAGAGTTGAAAACTCCATTTAAGCAGGACAGTGGTAAACGTTAACACTATCGTCTATGGGAAATCATTTGGTTCCGCGGTCCCTATAGGTAGCTACCGGATATGACGTTTTATGCCATTCAGCGTCCCTGGACACCAGATGATGGGACCCAAGTGCACACTTATAGGTGGGATTTTCATCATGGAGGTATTTTGGCAGAATTTAGAGAAGAAATTAGACTCAGGTGGATATTATAATGGAAATATGAACCCATGTAGAGTGTGGAGAGGGGCCAGAGACCAGGGAGGTTACGGACGTGTTGTTGTTAGATGGCCAAACGGACACCGGACGACAGAGAGAGTGCATCGTTTGTCACTGATGGTCAATTATAGATGGCTGAAGGATGCTTTCCCGAGGAAAGACGGTGAGGGCAAGATATTGGAGGTCAGTCATTTGTGCCACAACAAACTTTGTTTCAGTATAAAACACTTAGTCATCGAGACACATGAAGCTAACCAGGCCAGAAATCACTGCCAGTTGCAAAACAGGTGTTCAGGTTGCCATGTTCCGAAGTGTATACTGTGATCAGCAGGTAAGTAAGACATTTATTTTGTATTTCAAATAAATGTTTTGTATTTCAATGGTAGCGTTATAAAGCAGACCAGAATCCGCTCTACCACAAGCCGTCACCCGGCAATTATACACAATTTTACAAATAAATAATTCTGTCTGTGTCTGTCTTTGTCTGTCTGTCTGTCTGTCTGTCTTCTCACTCTCTCTGTGTCTGTCTCTGTCAGCCTCTCTCTATCTCTTTCTCTGTCTCTCTATGTCTGTATGTTTGTCTGTCTGTCTGTCTGTCTGTCTTCTGTCTATATATCTATCTATCTAGATATGTTTCTGTTTACATAAAAAACAACAAAGATTATGTTTAAGTTCTCCACATTTTAGTGTTTCATTTCTTTTTTTCAATCATAACTCTGTCCTTCACATAAATTTCTTCATCAATTTTACAGTCATATAGTTTGAATATTTTGTGTCTCTTATTTCTCTTCTGAATCTTGCACTTAATTGATTGACTTCGCGCTTTATTGTATAAATGTCTTTTCTGTTCATTATTCAGGTCCTTGGACACAGAGCTTCCAGCTGTGATAGGACACCCAACTCCACTACACAGTTCTTTAATGGCATTGCCCGGTCCATGGTTCACAGAATGCACAGCCCTATGAGCTCTCCCGGAGAAGTTACGAGTTCACACTTGAGGGAAGACCGCTTTAACCGTCTGTTCACAGATTCTACCTTTTGGGTTGTCAGGTTCCACAGGGTCATTTCCAAAACTTGGTCACCCAGACGGGCATTAACTTTCCCCATCAGAATTTTGGATACAGTTGCCTCATCACTGACCTTGAAATCACTTGGTAAGTACAAGTTGTCTGTTAGCCAGTTATTTGTTTTCCTCCCTGCACACACAAGTGATTTGGTTTTGCACTCAAAATGTTCACCTTGGTAGCATTTCACAATTGCCTCTCTGACACCACGACCCGCACGTTGTAAAGAAACAAGACTCCCACAGTGTCTGTCATAAAGGTGAGGCAACTCTGCCTGACACCGAGCTGCTAAGTCCAGTGTAAATCTTCTCTTGATTGTTTGTCGCTCTTTCCTAGTTGACCCTGGCATTATTTCTTCAAGTTTCACACACTTTGACATGTTTTTTCTAAAATTCCTTGTGAGATGAATGGGGTCCAGATAGTGTTGTGGCTTTGTACATGATGTACCACATTTGTATCTCTTGTCAGCAGCATTGAACGCACCTGTGTCTGAGTCGGTAACAAGCTTGTCCACTTCCAGGCCATCTCTTTTGAGGTTCTCCAGAGTCTTAGAACAGTATGCATGTTCATTACCAATCGACGAGGCTAGAGGTAAGTTACCTTTACAGTGTGAGCTATGTTCACTGTCACAGGGTGGTCATATATTGCACAGTTTGTTCTTGGTGACAAGGTCTAGCACATACTGGTCCTTGGTGTTGTGTTCTATGGTGCTGAACATAACCTGTGATGCTTGCTGGAATGGAGTCTTTCCTCCACCGGAATGTATTGGGTTGTTGTAGGTGGCATCGACCATCAGGTCCACTTTGCTTGGTGGGTTTCCTCAGTGTGTGTTGATCTCTCGTATTCTCTTTCTAAGTCAACCCATGTCAGTCTTATTGAGTTCCTCGATCTGGTCACATACTTTATTAGCACTCTTCTGCATTCCTCTCTCAGAGGGGGCAGGAATATTGGCACTCATCCGAGTTAGTCGCATTGCCGAGTTGCCAATTCTAGTCTGTGTTAGTCCAACCTGCACTGCAGAATTCATCTGCACAGTGTCTCTCCCCTTCCTGTCTGGTTCCTTCTTCCTTCATATAGAGAGTATCACTGGACGCATATGTACACTTTGTGCATTTGAGTCCTATTCGCCACCCAAGTCCCCGGCACTCCTGTGTCTTAAAATCAAAGTCCAAGTTGCCCTTGCATGATGGAGTATCCGTGTTATGAAGATGTAAAGCATCATTCCACATGTCTCGCATCTTTTCAATGTTTACAATTCTGTTGGTGTTGTATTCCTCACTGTCCCTGTAAAATAAAGACATGTCACATTAATAAACATCAAATATACATTTAATGAATGTGTAGGGGTTTTCAATTTCATATATCTGTATTTGTGTTTTTATATTTCAGGTTTATTCTGACTTACCTCAGTGGTTCATCCTTGGCCATCGGTGTAGGACGGGGCAGTCTATGAGAAGATGTCAGATTAACAGGTGAGGACTTTGGGGCATTCACAACCTGGTCTTGTAATTCCCTTGGTAACCGTACTGTTGGTATGTCAGAATTTCTCCCCTTTTTTGTAGTACGGGTCTCTCCCTTTCTCAAACCGTCCGGCATTTTTCCTAGGACTCACCATTTTTTGGGGTTCCAAAATTCTCTTTCCCTTTGCAAAAATCTGTCTCTGGTATGTTTCAACGGCTGATCATTAATCCTTATATACACAGAAGGAAGTATCCCATCAGAAGTTTCCTTTCAGTAAGCCCATCAATTAAGGTCAAGCTGGACACTTGACTGGCAGACATCTAACCCCCCCCCCCCCCCCCCCCCCCCATCCCCACCCCCCACCCACCCAATGGTTTAAGCACTTCAGCAGTCATTCCCTATATCTCTGTCTATCATCACCGCTGGTTTAATGTAAACATTGTGTAATCTCATCATTTGGGTGTTGTACTGTTTGTACAGTCTCATGTCTTTATTTCAGTGTCTGTGTTTTGGCTCTTTTGTCTATATAATTGCTCTAATCCAGAGTTTTTTAACATAAAGTGCAGAAAAAGGGGGGGGGGGGGGGCTGGGAAGATTACCCTGAGTTATCTCCCCCTTATCTTCAAACTATACACTATTTGTTTATATTTCTCAGTAGCACAATAACCCTACTTGAGTATAACCAAACGCCATAAGTCTAGGTTCAAAGTTTATTAAGATATTTAAATTTACATTTCAAAATTGATTCAGTTCTCATGTCTTTTTCTTGTAGGAATCTCCATCTGGGGTACCAGCAGAAGACTTGACCTACCAGCCCAAGACTTGCAGCCAGCTACTTCCCATTTTGATTTGATACCCTATGGACCTTGCCTGCTCCAGAAAAGGTAAATTTGAAAAATTTGTAAGATTCTATAGGGACCACGGAACCAAATCAAAAATAGATTGTGGGTTTTCCCCGTTTGGGCAGAAGATTTAATAGGAAGGTGAATGTGTCGGGGCCTACTGATTGGATATCCAGATGAGATAAATTTCCAAAATTTTATGTGTGTGCTGGGCAATATATGTAGATGTAAAATATATTTAAAAAAAATTTGTTCCAGTCTGTTTTTGTGTGGGGGAGTTCATTAAGTGTGTAATTTGTTGTAAATTTAGGTGAACTGTTGGTGCTGATTTCAATACAAGATGGTGGCCCCCATATAAAAAAGTTCAAATTGGTAGAATTTTTAAATATTTAATTTACAGGGGTGTGAGATGTCATTCTTCAAAAGTATGGTTAGTGGACCAGAGTTGAAAACTCCATTTAAGCAGGACAGTGGTAAACGTTAACACTATCGTCTATTGGAAATCATTTGGTTCCGCGATCCCTATATAAGTCTTCTTCCAGAAAAACTTCAGGTTAGACCTGACAGAAAGATGTTACACTCCCTCTTTTGATGCTAAAGTATAATTGTAAACTATTGAAGGTAAATGTATTTATACAAGAGTAAGACGGTGAGATGGAACACATACGTCATTCCAATACATAGAAGGTATAACTTACTAAAAAGTCCGATGGCATTGCTAAGATTCATAAAAGTAGCATTAATCTTTAGTGAAGTAAAAGCACAGCATCTTTCTGTCAGACCTATAAATGATGACTTGTATGTAATAAAATAATCAACAAGGATTCACTCACACATTCATTCACACATGCATACTAGAATGTTGTTACAATATACAAAAACAAAACTTGCTAGAGATAGAAATATATATCTGTATAACTATATAGTATGTTTACTACCAACATGTTACATAGAGAAACGTTTAGATGATTTAATATATAGGTTAACATGATTAAGTATAAAAGTATTTAAATGATCAGATGCATCGAGGATATCATATAATAAACAATGAAGATTTATATAACCTAATAAATTATAAATGGATGTAATATGGTGTCTGAAGTTGGAATATAGGGGACATTGAAAGAAAAAAAATTACAATATCCTCTCTAGGTGCACCACACGCACAGGAAGGGTTATCAACCATGTGATCTTGGAACCTATCACTATTTAAGTTACTTTTAAAATTCCTTAGTTGACATAAAATTATGTTAGGTTTCCTCGGAAGAGCATTGATGAAAATTTCAGATACAGGCAAAATTGATAGTTGATTTTATACTACGTTTAAAAGAAGAAACTGAAGTAGATTTTCTTACGGTACTGTCAAGTGCATTCCACATAGTCATTGTTGAAGGAAAGAAACTTTTCATATAGCTAGTAGTTCGTGATTGTGGTATATTGAAGACTATTATTTCTGAAGGTATAGACATTGTTTACATTTAAAAATGGTTGTATGATATTGAATAGATAAGTTGGAGTGTAATTATTGATAATTTTAAACATTAGTATTAGTTTATGATTTAGTCTTCTTGTGTTTAATGACTTAGTTGTGTTTCAGTATATAAAATGTGGTGAGGAGTACCTCTTCGGAGACCCGTTATTATACGCATAGCTTCAAGTTGGACAGATTCGAGAAGGTCAAATTTAGTTTTGGTACAGTTGTCCCACACAACATCAGCGTATTCCAATTGTATGATGTTCATAGCATCACTGACGTATCCCAGAAGGACGCCACAGCTGTATACTGTCCCTAAAATCACTTACGAATTCTTGAAGGACGAACAGCTGTATGATGTCCCTATGGCATCACTGAACTCTTAGAAGGACCTAAAAGCTGTTCGAAGTCCCTAGCATCACTGACGAGTCTCAGAAGGACGAAACATCTGTACGATGTCCCAAGAACCACTGACGAGTTCGGGAAGGCTTACTCGTGTATAATGTTTAATTAATCGAGGTTCAGTTGAATAGGTACTATATTGTGGGTGTTAATAAATACACTTCTAGTGGGTTTTTTTTTTTTTTTTTTTGCGATGTCATTGATTTCTATAAAAAGCCGTGTCGAAGGAGTGGCAAAACGCAAGTGCATCACTACCTAACAAACAGGTTTTATTTTATATAGGTCCAACACACAGCGTAAGAAAATAAAGCACAGAAAGTCAGAGCAGTGAGAACAGAAAGTAAATATTTAAGATCCAAAGTGTTGATATGGGAACAGAGGATTTTTTGTCCCTATAATGCCCCGTACATAGAAGAAGCGGAAGAAAATTACGGACATGAACTACAACAGGCAAATTCTTTCCCGCTCCAGTACGGGTGTCAATGATATACATAGAGTATCCCATGGGGCAGGAGATATATTTTGGTCCCTGAAATGTTCCCGAAATAGACGGCACGACAATCCCAATTTTCTTCAGGGGCCCCACTTTAAGTTACCTTTACGATCAACATACAGTTGGATACACTGGGTCTTAAGTAGCAGACCACAGAAAGACTGCCTAGTTATGGTCCTGTATTACGATATGCGTTATCATGAAAAAATAAATGTACACTATAATTGGTATATTCATTATGAAGTAGTACATACAGGCTTCACATTTGTTAAAACTAAAATTAATAAATTGGTTCCAGATTTTAAATTTCCGGATTTTCCGAAAGTGTGTTTACACCGAAAATTTAGTTTTACCTACAGCACAAATACTGCCTCACAGTGAATGTAAGATTCCGGAATACCTTAATGTACAAAATATTTAAATCAAGGTTAATTTTGTCTATGGGATATATTAATTTCAAATAGATTTCAGAAAAAATGTGTAGAGAATTGTGTCATTTTGGGTCAAATATCATATTTTTCAATTTTTAAGGTTTTTTGAAGTGGTTACCATGGTATTCACAGGCATGGAAAACATAGTAAAAATAACTTTACTTATCCTTCAAAGCTGTATCAAAATTGCAAATGTTGTATAGATTACAAATATGATTACTTTAATAATGGTAATATGTAGGGTGAACTAGCTATGTTTACATATCTAAAACATGTGCCTTATTGTTCAGAATTGGGCATTTTAATTGTACACTGCTAACGTATTCCTGCGCTGTCCATAATTCTTGTACGTTAGGTTGCCACTCAGATCGCATATGCTCTAACTTATACTCTTTCTACCAAATTCACAACTCTCTCCCTTAAATTAACGCTCTCTTACATATAAAACCCAGCTACAGAACAATCAATGGTTTGATTCTGTGACTACTCCAGTGGGTCTGTATCACAAGATTTCGTTAACCATAGCCACTTTTTGTTATTTAAACTAGACTTGAGTGCACTAATTTATATTTACTTTTAAAGTGTTTCGTTCGTTTGTTTGGTGTTTCGTTTTCTTGCCCATTTTTTCTCTCACAATGTTTGGGTTTGATGACTATAGTGTTGATAGGCCGGTAAAAAATTAAAAATGTAACTACATTGAAGGTAGTGATTTTGGCACACGCCGTTTAGCGTAATGATAAATTAAAGATGACCTCTCTGTATGCGATATATGCGTGCTCTGGGAGGCTGCGGTATGTTTGAGTTTGTCTCCTTGGCATAGCTCGGAACTGATGTCGACTTCATAGTGCTACTTCATTATACCGTCGAAAGTCGCCAATAGGATCTGTCCGTGTGCGAGATGCATGTATATAGTGAATGATTGTGCGTGTCGGAGGCTGCGGTATGTTTTGTTTTTATCCCAATGTGATAGCGCGGAACTGAACGCGAAGCGTACTGCCAAAGACACCCAGCAAGTTAGCCCATCCGGTCACATTATACTGACAACGGTTAAACCAGTCGTCCCACTTCTAATATGCTGAGTGCTAAGAAGGAATAGCAAGTACCATTTTTACAGACTCTGGTATGTCTCGACCAGGGGACAGAACCCAAAGCCTTTCTTACAGGGATGAACGCCAAACTAAAGGCCAAACATGAGGCAATGCCAAGGGAGACATTACGAAGAACAAAGTTGCTGGAAAGAAGAGAAAAGATAAGATTCCAAACTTAGTCGTCTTTTCGTCTGATAGGAGCGAACAAGCAACTGAAGTCAAACGTGAGGCAGTGTCGAAAGAAACATCGGGGAAAAGGAGGTTGTTTGGGAGAGCGAGGAAATTTGCCTAGCAAAATCAAACCTATAAGTACAATGTGCGCAGCTCGGAGGCTCTTTTGGTCTTTTTGTAAGTCCTTTACCATTCATACCACGATACAATTCAATGGAAATAACAAAGAATGCAATAAAAAATACCTACAGCACATAATAATGAAACCATATTTTAAACTCAAAATAGATGAAACGATGGCTTAATCTAAACAAAATGTCAATCTTTTTGAATTGATACAACGAAAAAAGTACACAAATAGTAAGTCAAGATACTCTGGAAAGGCGTAAGCAACACCCGTCATGTCATACGAATCTTTTTGTTTTCAATATCGTGTCCCAAGACACAATTTAATATGTCTCCAGGTTAATTTTTTTCCAACAAATCAATTTTAATCCCCCATCTATTTGAAAGCTGCAGGGGTTGGGGAGCCCCGGGGTCAGCTCTTTGACAATAATGTGTCCTCATACAAGAGGGCTCTCATTCTTTCTTTCTTTTAAAGTCTTTCTTTCTTCTTTCTTTCTCTCTGTCTTTCTTTCTTTCTTTTTTTTCGTTCTTTCTTTCTAATTATCTTTTGTTTTATTTTTAATACAATAATTATAAGGTAAAATCAATTGTAAAACATAATACTATAAAAAAAAGTCATATAATATTGTTGTTACATTAAAAGTTTCGTGTAAAAAAAAACGAATCTAGGCCAACTCCGGGTTAAATTACAATCTCGAATGATAGTTTGGATGGCGACAAAGGTCATATAATAAAGCTGACACTACTAAATAATTAACTACATGTCTCAATATGTTAGCTAATAAGTTTAATATTTGAATGTTTACATGCGGCAACTGTCTGGATTCAAAGACACATACCTTACAATGGCTACAAAAATTACTTTTTGACGGGTTTGATGACATATTTCAGTTTCACAGCCTCTCAAAGTTGATGAGCGTTTACAAGCAAGCCCAAAGGAGAACTGTACGCAGCGTTTACCCCGGCGTAAATCCGCACACAGGCGTGAAAATATATAAAACGTATATCTTTATCAAAATTCAAATACCAGCAAATTCCATTCATACAAAAATCTGTCATCAGTTTATCTGTTATATTTCTCTATGGCTCATTAATTAACCATTTAGATAGCAAATTCAACCAGGTGAAGCACTTGCTGATTTAGTTGAGCGAGTTCTTTATACAGGAAACGGGGAAACCAGTCATCACACTCCCAAAATACTGATAGTTCAGTAGGAGTATTAACAGATATGTTAGGATTCTACGCAATATCTGACAGTTATACCAATGACTTGCCTCAACACTTGGATATTTATTATCGTCTATTAGCACTATAAGAACGAACATACATAAGTTGCTCGGCACCTGTCTTAGTGAGATAAACACACATTACCTTGGTAACATGACGCACACAATCGTGAATCCAATTAGTTCGTTGTATCCTTTGATTGTTCAAAATCACGGTGAAATATGAATTTTAAATATGAATATAGATACTGATAAGTTCTAATGTCAAAATATGGGTATAAAACAATCATTCAATTGTGTCGTCCTTCTAGGACTCGTCAGTGATGCCAATCCAAGCTTGTGATAAGGAAGATCTGCATGAAGTTTGACTTTAACCGGTCCTAGTGAACTTGAGTTAACGCACGGAAACCTCTGCTTTTTTTGGAGGCGACACAAAAATGGGCCTGAACAAACGTTAAAATGAAGATTCGGCTTTTTAATAAACCCCATAATTTATCGATTTCTTTTTTTAAAGAACTAGTTCTATTTTCTGTTTCCGATTTAGAGCTATTATTATGTCGTTATTATGTCAGTATTCTCTGTTGTTTATTGACAAACGTCTTTGTGATTAGAACGGTTTTGAGTTATCATGTCAGGATCCTCTGTTTTAGGTCGGAAGCGTCAGGATGATCTATAATCATCTACCTACTCCTTCTTAACCCTAAACCGGATTACTACCAAAGGAGAGAAACATTATGGGGAAAGAGCAATTACATTTCATATAAATGAAACTGGCCCGAACCCTGGGGACAAAGGGTCTGGGCCCCCCAAAATAGGTTTGGTTTTATTTGTTTAACGTCCTATCAACAGCTAAGGTCATCTAAGGACGGCATCCCGTGCGTGCGAAATGCACGCGTGTGGCGAGTGCATATGTGTGTTTTGGGAGGCTGCGGTATGTTCGCGTTAAGTCTCCTTGTGATAGGCCGGAACTTTTGCCGATTTATAGTGCTACCTCACTGAAGCACAATAAGGAGGGGATCGAAACAGGGAACTTTGGTGGATTACATCCAAATTTAGTGTGAAACATTATTAGGGAACGCCAATCATTTCTTATATAAATGAGGCGGGGCCCAAATAGGGAACGTTGGTGAATGTTTGCTTAAAAACCCTACGCATCATAAACCTTGGAGTTGATTTCTACAAAATTTGGTGTGAAACATCATTGGGAGGGGGCAATCACACCTCATATAAATAAGGCAGGTCTGGCCCCTTGGAATAGAGGGACAGGGTAATGTCACAAGGGACACTTATGATACATCCTCTGTAAATAATAGTTAAATTGCCAGATGACCGTTAATGGCCATGGCCCTCTTGTTTGACACGCGACCTTGTGATGAGGAAGATTTTGAG
Organism: Pecten maximus; assembly: GCF_902652985.1. Classification (NCBI taxonomy): domain Eukaryota; kingdom Metazoa; phylum Mollusca; class Bivalvia; order Pectinida; family Pectinidae; genus Pecten; species Pecten maximus. The sequence goes on along the minus strand of NC_047028.1, from coordinate 1,784,986 downwards.
TTTTTATGTCAGTATCTTGTTTTTTGACATGCGCCCTTGTGATTAGAAATGTTGAGTTGCTATGTTAGTATTCTCTGTTGTTTTTTGACATGCGCCCTTGTGATGAGATTTTTTTCTTTAGTTGTTATGTCAGTATCCTTTGTGGTGAAGATTTGAGTTGTTCCCTGGCCGAGACATACGATAAAATTGGTAGTTGCTACACATGCTTATTCCTCCGCATCTTTTGGAGCAGGACGACTGGTTCGCCCGTTATTAGTATAGTGTGATCAGGTGTCCTGCAAATTGATAAGTAGCACTATAGAGTCAGCAACAGATATTTCAAGGAAACATCACGAAACACTCACTACATACGTGCATTTTGTACACGAGATGTCGCCTTAAATGACCGCATCTGTGGATAGGAAGTTACAAAAAATATAGTTATCATAATTTGTTGAAGTAATTTTTTAAAAAAATCTGAATTACAATTGCGCTACAGGTTCGATAACTTTTCTGTGTTCAGTGTAACAAGGGACCTAGCATATTAGGTTAACCTTGTTAATACACCAAACTAAATGATAAAGACGGGCAGATCAATAAAGTTTATATCGCGAGACACCGATATATAACATAAATGAACGTCCCTGGTATAGACGATTTGCCAAATTTGAATTATGTTCCAGAGTCTGACTACATCAAGTTAAAATGGTATTTACGATGGAGGTTCCCCTCATGATTTAGGTACTACTGCTTTCAGGGTTATTTATAGACGGGAAAGTGCGATATATATGGCTATATCCGTATCTTTTTGGATAAACTACAACGAGTAATCGGAAACTTAAGTCAGTTGTGAAGGATTAAACCCCTATGAAAACAATCACGGATTGCTACAATTGTTTCATGACATTGGAATATATATTGTAGCCCTGAAGGGAACAATAAAGAAAATTGGGAAACAAAATCAGGTCGCTCCATTCCCTCCAGATTAACGACAGACGACATGTCCCTTGATGTCCTTTGTATTTAGTTAGAGATTACAAATTGTCTAGTCTCGTCTCTGCGTCTATACAGCCTAACATTAACTTTACGGGCTAAGTAAATCCCTGTTGTTATTTTATGTCAACACTTGGCAATTTAGGGAAACTACTCAAGCTTATGCTTACAAAAAACTACATTCGTGAAGATAATGTTAAATCTCATGAATGTCTCGGAAAATAATTTTCATTCAATGTGTTTATGATTTCAATATTAGCTCTCTTTTCGTACATAATCAACATTTGATTGTCGTAACCGTAGTTTGCATAAGTCTTATATCTAAGAAATCTACTTACATTATGTACTTTAATGTGTTTGTTTTCATGGTATCTTGTCAATTCTAACCAAACATCGATAGAATAAGGGCAAATGGCAACATATAGATTTTGACAGAGAACAAAGCAACAACAACAAAACATAATATGACCGGTCGTTCTCGATGGTAAAACGTCTTTTGGTTCATCGGAGACAGCTGAATGTGTAGCAAGATAAAATCCTGGTTATGTTTCGTTTTTCAAATGATACACTTAGCTATCACTCTGTTAATGGTTAACATGATTAGAAGTGATCGTCGGAAGTTTGGTGTGGTTTGGTTTTATTTGTTTAACGTCCTATCAACAACTCTGGTCATTTAAGGACGGTATTCCCTGTATAAGAGATGTAAGAATGTGGTGTATGTGTTTTTAAGAGGCTGCGGTATATTCGTGTTCGTCTCCTTGTGATAGAGCAGAACTGATGCCTACTTCATAGTGCTACCTTGAGCAGGTTTGTTTATTATTGTTTAACGTCCTATTAACAGCTAAGATCATTTAAGGGCGGCCTCCCGTGCGTGCGAAATGCATGCGTGTGGTGAGTGTGTATGTGTGATTTGGGAGGCTGCGGTATGTTCGTGTTAAGACTCCGTGTGATAGACCGGAACTTTTGCCGATGTATAGTGCTACCTCACTGAAGCATACTGCCGAAGACACCTATTAAGACACCCCACGCGGTCACATTATACTGACAACGGGCGAACCAGTCGTCACACTTCTAATATGCTGAGCGCTAAACAGGAGTGGCAACTGCCATTTTTAAAGACTCTGGTATGTCTCGGCCAGGGTACAGAACCCAAAGCCTTCCTCACAGGGGCTCAACTAAAGGCCAAAAGTAAGGCATTGTCAAGGGAGACATAAGGAAGAAGAAAGTTGCTAAGAAAGAAGAAAAAAGATAATATCCCAAATTAAGTCGCCTCTTACGATCATGCAATTGGGGCAGCAGGTGCAATTCTTACGCCCTACCTAGATTAAGAAACCCAAAGCCTTCCCCACAGGGGCGAACGCTCATTTAAAGGCCAAAAGTGAGGCATTGTCAAGGAAAACATTTGGAAAAAAAGAAGAGAAAAGATAAGATCCCAAATTTAGTCGATCATGCAATGGGGACAGCAAGTACCATTCAAGATTATGCCCTTTATGAGGACAGTCGCATACATGGAAGGCCGTCCTTAAATAACCTTGGCCGTTGATATGATAATCTAACCGCACATTGTACATCTGAAGTACATGTTCCCCCTGTTGATATGCTAATCTAACCGCACATTGTACATCTCAAGTACATGTTCCCTCTGTTGATATGATAATCTAACCGTACATTGTACATCTGAAGTACATGTTCCCTCTGTTGCTATGATAATCTAACCGTACATTGTACATCTCAAGTACATGTTCCCTCTGTTGCTATGATAATCTAACCGTACATTGTACATCTGAAGTACATGTTCCCTCTGTTGATATGATAATCTAACCGCACATTGTACATCTGAAGTACATGTTCCCTACAGGCAGGTGGTAAAACATTCTTCTTTAAACTTAAAATCAATCCTACTCCTGAAATTGGCCTTTTTTACTTCCTTACACTGTTCTTATTCTTAAGTTAACTAGCAACTGTAGGCTTGACAACCTACCGTTTATTCTGAGGTAAGTATTCTTTGTAGGAATGAGAGTCTACGTACATGTGTTTCCATGATTTCTTTAATGAGCTCCTTATCCTCTAGCGATCCCTACAGCGTATGGAATGATTGAGCGGTACAAAGTATCACTCTCGACCTATGTAACAATCCCTTACATCCTGCTATGTAGCCTTGAATGATGTACTTTTGAATTGCTCTGCTTAAACCAGCCAGTCCTGCTAAACGTATCCTGAACTTTTATGTAAATCCGTTATAATGGTATTAAGATATTTTTATACAGCTCTATCGTCAATCAACGTTCTCTTCCAAATACATTTTAATAGCTGTCCAGAGCAGGCTGATTAATGAGAACAGATGACAGTTGATGCTAAAGCCCAGCCTCTAAAACTATAGTCCCCTTAGCATGCTGACACTACGGGGTCCGCCAAGGGTTGGCAGTTTTATCACTGTGTTTTAAACAGAAATTATATAATATAGTCATGATATTTCAGTGTTTATACTCCAATAAACATGCTTACTATCCACCCATTCGGTTCTTAAGGAATGCTTACTTTGCATCCATTGGTACTAGCAAGATTGCTTACTATCCTTCCATTCGGTCAATAAGAATGCTTACTATCCACCAATTCGGTCAATAAGAATGCTTACTATCCACTCATTCGGTCAATAAGCATATTAACTTTCGTTAACTACAGTTTACGGTATGTTGATATATTAATCAAATTAAAATCGTTTTTTTGGTGTTTTTTTTTAAATGGTTTCGAAAATAAAACTATAACTATTATTTGATGAACTATTTTGAATGATCAAATATTATATAGACATAATAACGTTATATACACACTTATACAGTCATTTTGTGTAAATGACGTGTGTATTTACCCTGTATTGGCTAAAATTGCAATCCAGAATGCTAATGTCCATATGAAAATACAGGGTTTTCTCCCATATCTCTGTCCTATTAGTAATGAGAAATGAAAATTAACAATTGGAAAATTGAAATGATCTCGCCTTTCCTGCAGCTTAATTATAATATTCCCTATTCGCAACCTTGTGGTAAGCGGCTTATGTTGTAGCAACTTTGGAATCAACACATCAGCAATGAATTCATAGGTAAAAAAAAAAGAATACAATATCTCTGCTAGGAAGTTTTGGAATACAAGACAAATAAAACAAACTTAATTGTTTTGCCGAGGGCGTGCCAGTTTGTCCCAAATACTTGGTTTGGTTTTATTTGCTTAATGCCCTATCAATAGCTAATCACTAATACAATAAATATGTTGACATACTCGCGCATATGAGGACGGATGTCAAGAAGACACCTAGAGTAAGAAAACAAAGCACAGAAAGAGAGAGAAATGAGGAAAACAGGACGGATTAAAGTGTTGCTATACGGAAAACAGGACGGATTAAAGTGTTGCTATACGGAAAACAGGACGGATTAAAGTGTTGCTATACGGAAAACGGGACGGATTAAAGTGTTGCTATACGGAAAACAGGACGGATTAAAGTGTTGCTATACGGAAAACAGGACGGATTAAAGTGTGGCTATACGGAAAACAGGACGGATTAAAGTGTGGCTATACGGAAAACAGGACGGATTAAAGTGTTGCTATACGGAAAACAGGACGGATTAAAGTGTTGCTATACGGAAAACAGGACGGATTAAAGTGTTGCTATACGGAAAACAGGACGGATTAAAGTGTTGCTATACGGAAAACAGGACGGATTAAAGTGTTGCTATACGGAAAGGTTCCTTCTGGTATCTTCATCAAGCCACGGACTAAAATCCCTGATTCTTCAGGGGTCCTTTTTTTATTTGACTTCGATCAATATGGGATATATCAGGCCTTATTCTTTGTTTCTACCATTGTCCCCTAAACAGCACCCAGCCCCGAGCTTATAGGAGGTCCCGCAATAAGTCGCCTCTTACGAAAGGTATATTCCTTCAATGCCCCATGCGCGGGTTTCTCACGGGAGTATTTCATCTATATCAGAGTCAGGTTTTTCCCCTTAAAAACCAGGTTATTTTCCATTCGTTCTACTATATCCGATAATCTACGTCGAAGATGTAAGGTAAAATGAGAAACCATCATACGTAATACCAGTCTTCCACAATGATATCCCTTTGAGGACCCCATCAACACAATATTCTACACAGAAAAAGGCAGAATCTGCAATTAGCTTAATTTTGATTCACATTAATCATTCGGTTTTAGTGGCCAAATGCTGCATGAACCGACAGAATAATAAATAGGACCTACGCATCATTAGTTAGTGGTAGGGGATACTGGAATTAGTGACGCTGTTGATTGGGAGATGATAAGCCTTAATTATTTGTTATTCTTTGTCACAAATGATCCCTTCCGGAATCATGTCAAAACAGAAGCCGTTAATCTGATAAAACAGTGTACTTACTAAAGGATCAGTCATTTCTTTGATGTACCTGTTCTGATAAAAACAACCAACAAGACTACTGGATACCTCGTATGATCCCGTCAAGCCGTCAAATAACATTCTCATTTAGTCGTTTAATGTCAGAAATATGCTGTAACATAATGACAGCATCAGAAAATAATTTGTCTTGTTAATTTCCTGGAGTGATTTAAAGCTACATGTAATGTTGCAAGAATTATCTTCGGAGCTTTATAGAGTTAATGACGTAATTTCCTGAAGATTGACATATTTACGATGGATACAGCATTAATAACATGGAATAGCCAATGATCCGCAACATCATGGAAAACATTAATCTGACTACTCCATGGCGAGTACCCGTACAACGGGTACCGGGAAAAGCAATTCTTGTTAGGGATGTGCACCTTTCGAAGTCAATAATTGTCTGTATTAAACATTTTTGTCATAGCGGTATACATTTGAAAAAGGTAGTTAATGACATCGCAGAAAAAAGCAAGAACAAGTATGTTATCAGATATGTATGATTGTGTGCAGAATGTGCATTTCTTAAAAGTTATAGAAGTGGAATTCGTTCATTTCAGAACTGCAATTTAAGTTACCTTGCTACAATTATAAATAAAAGTTCACTGCTGGTAAAAGTGATCAATTTAATCTAAAATTTCCAACAAAAAAAGATGATATTTTGCTTTTCAATATGTCCAAGAAATAAACATATTTTCAGCAAAGTGTTTCACCATCTGGGTCCAGTAGTCAAGTAGTTCTAAAGGGGATTAGATTAATCACTTTATTCGTGAAATCTCATTTCTCCTTAATTTTTGTCTTCTGATCAGGAGATATTGGAGAGTCCGAAGATAAGGCCAGCTGTATCCTAATAAGGCCAGCTGTATCCTAATAAGACCAGCTGTATCCTAATAAGGCCAGCTGTATCCTAATAAGGCCAGCTGTATCCTAATAAGACCAGCTGTATCCTAGTAAGACCAGCTGTATCCTAATAAGGCCAGCTGTATCCTAATAAGGCCAGCTGTATCCTAATAAGACCAGCTGTATCATAATAAGACCAGCTGTATCCTAATAAGACCAGCTGTATCCTAATAAGACCAGCTGTATCCTAATAAGACCAGCTGTATCCTAATAAGGCCAGCTGTATCCTAATAAGACCAGCTGTATCCTAATAAGGCCAGCTGTATCCTAATAAGACCAGCTGTATCCTAATAAGGCCAGCTGTATCCTAATAAGACCAGCTGTATCCTAATAAGACCAGCTGTATCCTAATAAGACCAGCTGTTTCCTAATAAGACCAGCTGTATCCTAATAAGACCAGCTGTATCCTAATAAGGCCAGCTGAATCGTAATAAGGCCAGCTGTATCCTAATAAGGCCAGCTGTATCCTAATAAGACCAGCTGTATCCTAATAAGACCAGCTGTATCCTAATAAGACCAGCTGTATCCTAATAAGACCAGCTGTATCCTTATAAGACCAGCTGTATCCTAATAAGACTAGCTGTATCCTAATAAGACCAGCTGTATCCTAATAAGGCCAGCTGTATCCTACTACATGTTGATGCAGTGACTAAAGTTGGCCTCCAGAAAAATCGTCGATTTTCTTCTGTTTTCTGTTTAATGGACATTGAAGAGCCTAAAAAGATCTGCCCCTTTGCAACACTTGGGATCTTTAATCTTTCCTATCTCTTCTCATTACTCAACTCTCAGTTTTTCTAGACAGTGATATAAGACATCATTATTGTATAACCTCCGTCAAGTTAGTGATTTCTATAACGATGCCCTTTTTATTGTTGACATCCTGTCAACTCAGCTGCTAATTGTTCATATCCCCGTCATATTTAAAGGGCAGACGTTGAGTAAATTTAAGACATTTTCTGCTATCTCGAGCAAAGGTTACCGAGATAAAAGGTTTGCCCTGCCGGAAATGCAAATCATGCATCACTGGTTGCTATAATCAGAAAATATCAACATTCGCATTTGAATTATAAAACACCTTGGATATAAGCTATTGTCTCCTTAACCACGGAAGTGTTCAAACAATTCAATTAAGATTTCCTACAAGATTATGATGTCTGGACACATTTGTGTCGGGAAACAGTTTCCTAATTTAGACAGTCTAAATGACGAGTGCTGGACAAATAAACTGTATCCCTAGATAGTGATAGTTTTATACAATATCCTGCAATAGTATTAATGGTCCACAGAAGTGAAAAGTTCATGTGCTGTCGCAATATAATGCAAATGTCGGGAAGTAGTTCCAGTATTGAAATCAACATTTCTTTTTCTGATACATACATCAAGTTTGGTTTGCATTATTTAAGGTCCTATCGACAACTCAATACAAAAAGAGTATACATATAAAACAACAGAGCGTAACAACATTAAAAGAAAACCTAGCTCCATAAAAAGAAACTACAAACAACAATATAATTTTTGAATAAGTACACGGAGAAGCTGTGTACCGGAAAGGAAAGTCTATTCTGTTTCATCGACGTCCTGTCTTGCCAATCAAGTATTTTGCTCTCTTTTTTAATTGGGGTTTACATCCCCGAAACAGCCAGTGTCATATGAGGACGGTTAAACAAAGCAAATAAAGACAGAGCAGTGAGAAAAGAAAGGAAAGATTCAATATACCAAGCGTTGTAATAGTAACAAAATGTTTATTTTGATCTCTCTAAATAATAAAAACGGTACATAAATCCGGGGGGAGGGGGGGGAGGGGGGGGGGGGCTTTTAGTCGCTTTCTACGATGAGCATGCAGTGGTATATAGAAGGGACTTATTCTCAGGATCTCCAATGACTCCTGAACAGACACAAAAGAGACACCACCCTGTAGTCGCATATTACAACATTGCAAAATTAGGTCAAATCAAGTCGCGTTCTCAAAATGAGAATAATGTCAGGCATATTAACAAGCATAAAACACATCTGAATTCATATCACACAAGAAAATATATTTCAAGGTGGGTTATCTTCCAAAAATCTCGTTTGACACTGCCTCACTTTAAGCATCATGTTGGGCGTTTGCCCTTGCGAGGAAGCCGTTGGGTTCTATCCTCTAGATGTTATATACTGGTCTTTAAAAACGGTAGTTTGCTCAATGCTCAACATTTTGGGATTGGGACGTCTTGTTCGTCTGATGTCGGTAAAATGTGTCTGACTGACTATATCACGCATACAGGGGAAACGTTAAATGACCATAGCTGTTCATAGTTTGGTTTGGTTAAGTATTGTTTAGCATCCTATCAACAGCAAAGTTCACTTAAGAGAACGTTCTCCCCTGTGTGCGAGATGCATGCGAGTCCGCGGTATGTTCTTGTTTGTCTCTTTGAGAGTGAAACTCGTGCTGGCTTTATTGTGCTAGCTCACTGAAATATGCAATGCCGAAGACACCAGCAGTTGATAGTACCTTAAACAATTCAAACCGCCATATGAGAGTATTCTTGTTGAATATATATTATAAGTGTGAAAGAGATACGGCAAATTACCTATAGATAATGTATAAAAATGAAGCATTGTCAATATGCTATGCGTGTGGTGAGGAAAGAATAGGGCTTAAGAAGTAAGCTCAGTTCGGCAGTATACTTGTATAGAAATAACCGCTATTAAAAAACTACAAATATAGACAAGACAGACATAAAACTGTCCAAACCTTAATGAGATTCTTCATTGATGATCCAAGACGATCACCGATTTGTCCAACGATGGTAGATCAAGAATCACAATATCGACATGATAGGATATATGGGTTATACATGTTGTAAAAAAGGACAAAACAAGAACAATACAAGTGACGTAGACCCTTTATATGAAGGAGAATCATTCTAGGTGTTCCGAATGAATCAAGAGACTGTCTCGATCATATACAGAATGAAAAGATGAATAAAGCAAGGTCTGTTTCATCGACCAACCAGGGGTCAGACCAACCAGGGGTCAGACCAGCCTCATTTATATAAAATATGATTGCCCTCCCCCGATGATGCTTCAAACTAAATTTGGAAGTAATCCACCCAAGCGTTAAGGAGGAGTAGCGTTTTGAAAGAAAAAGTTTACGGACGGCGCACGGCGCACGACGACGGACGAAGCACGATGGCTATAGGTCATCCCACAGGGGCTTGGCACGATTTTCCAAATGATAGTCCATATATATATGTATATAGTATCATACATATATATATGGACTATCATTTGGAAAATCGTGCCAAGCCCCTGTGGGTCATCCTGACCCTTTGGGTCAGATGACCTAATGAAAACTGTAGCATGACGTAGATACACACGTCATCTACAACCTGCGATAGGTCAGAAGATGAACTGGGAAATCATTAGGTTGAGCTGATAATCAAAGCGGATTAAAATATGGTGTTTCGCTTCGGATTCAAAACAGGAAGTTGATCCAATGAATGGTCTGACCAATGAAACAACAGGAAGTGGACCCATAGTCTCAATGATAAAGTCTCAAAATATCAGCAGACTGATACCTGACCAGCCGAGACAACGAAATGGTAAATTTATCAACAGAAGTTTGTGCGTTCATATAGCAAATCCAATAGCAATTTGAACCATTATCTAGTTTAGACATTTTTACGGAGGTATAAAGGATTTTAATCAAGCATAGCCGTACTAAGGTTGTTATGACAAGTATCGCTTCGTACATCACAGTCAATTTCAGTCTACAGTCGATTTACGCAAACTAATTCTTTGCTCATGGAAAGTTTTAAACGGCTCTATATTTTACATGTTCGTCTGTACAATGCATCTCTCTTCTCGGCGTATATCACCCACCAGACTCCATGTAATGAGTTTGTTTGAGCCACTATTTTCCCCGGAGAAATCAATTTATTTGAAATGTTATAGAACCCCTGGAATATTGTAGATTATTAGAAAATATTTCTGAAGTAATTTTATTTGAATATCTTGTTTACGCGAGATCGTACTGGAAGTGTAAATCTAACACCATCTACGATAATACGTGGGGACCACGCCACGAATCATCCGTATCATAGATACACCAGTACTGTTATAGCCGATTATCACAGGATGTATAGCATCACATAACTGATTAATTCCAATGACACCACGTTTCGTTTAAATCTGCGTATACGATTATTAATCAAGACTTTTGCATGTACAGTGGATTGGAAATGGGATGAAAATAGGATATGTTTTGTAAGAGCGTCATCATGGAGATGTGATGACAATAGTATTTTGTAACATCACACGAAGATTTAAAACGAAGTGGATAAATGAATAAAAATATCAACAACACGAAGATTTAAAACGAAGTGGATGAAATGAAGTAAAAATATGAACAAACATTTAATTGATATAGAAACCCTAAAAAATAAATAAAGATAAATAGATAAATAAAATGATATCATGATTCGTAAGTTCCCTCTACAACAACTTCTTCCTTGTGCCTCCTTTGATACTGGTTCACGTTTGACCTTCCGTTAAGTGTTGGCCTCTGGGCTTTGTGTTCTCTTTCCTGGACAAGACATGCCAGTATAGCCGTACTCACTCAATATCCTTGTGGGGTGCATCACCGATTCATTCCGTCAAAATATCTTCGTCGCCTCCAAGAGACGATTTTTTAAGTATTTTTTTTTTTTACCCATCAATCAATATTAAATCTCACTGCGCATGTGCTTTTTTAGCGACGGAATGAACGGAAACAAAAACAGATTTTTGAAATTCTGATCGACTTGCACCGCGCACCCTACAAGTTTACAGACAAAACACTGCACCTCACTTGTCGACCCTGGCCGTTCGTCCGCGGTCACACCCTACAGTCACGCTCATGGTTGGCCGTAGTGGTGGGTGACAGTAGTAGACCGTACTTGACCTTAGTTACAGGTATGAAGCGTAGTTTAACACTGTTAGACATTATTAACCGTAGTTATAAACGTACTTTGAATTTCAAGAAACCCATGATTTGGCCGTGACTCGCCCAAACCTTTTCAACATGATTTAATATCTGTAAGGTCGGCTTGGATATTAAGACCCTACTTTGATCGAATGCTGAACATATCGTTATCAGTAACTGACCCTGTAAGCATCGCACAACGATTAACACTATGGCTAAAACTAGGGTCAAGTAGGGTCAACTGTGAACCAACGGCACCCTATGTCAACCTAGTTGACGACGGTAAGCTTCGTGCAAATGAACCACGGTCAACGGTCAACCACTTGACCGTGAGATATGCATTGACTTAAAGCCGGTACAATCAGCATTGTTTTGGAATGGGACGCCTTGTTGGCCAGTTGTCCGTATGATATGACCGACGGGTCGGGTGTGATATCCTACTGGATATCTTGCGCAGTTTGCTTCAGTGAGGTAGCATTATAAAGTCGGCATCAATTTCGCGCTACCCTGCCCTGCAGGTAGGGCGTTAGAATTATGCCTGCTGCCTAATTTGCATGACCATAAAAGGCGACTAAATTTGGGATCTTATCTTTTCCCTTCTTTCTGAACATCTTTCTTCTTCCTAATGTCTCCCTTGACAATGCCTCACTTTTGGTCTTCAGTTGAGCGTTCGCCCCTGTGAGAAAGGCTTTGGGTTCTGTCCCCTGACCGAGACATACCAGAGTCTTTAAAAATGGTAGATGCTACTCCTGCTTAGCGCTCAGCATATTAGGAGTGGGACGACTGGTTCTCCCGTTGTCAGTATAATGTGACCGGGTGGGGTGTCCTGCTGGGTGTCGTCGGCAGTATGCTTCAGTGAGGTAGCACTATAAATCGGCAAAAGTTCCGGCCTATCACAAGGAGACTTAACACGAACATACCGTATAGGTTCTTAATGACCGTGGCTGTTGATAGGATGTTAAACAACATAACATCAATCCAAACAAACACAAACTTATCACAGCCTTACAAATATCCATGCTATATGTATGTACCACGCAACTCGCACACAACGATAGGAACCAATTATGGTTCTCAATTTGAGTACATGACACTACTTTCTTATGACATTGATCAATGGTCCTAGCTGTTGATAGGACAATAAACAATAAACCAAACCCTTTTTACGTCTCAACAGATCAATTTATCGGTCCTATTAACCGTAATGCACGGGAATATTGGCGCGTAACACAAAGGAAACACTATAAATTACACTCATGGTTCAGAAATAAATATATTCACAATCAATTAAGTTTTAATCAGATTGTTTACTAGCACTGTATCAACATTAATGCTTACAATATAATATCGATAATCGTACATCCAGGCTTGCATAGTTGCATATTAGACCTAGTGAATGCTACCCATTTACCTCCCAAATGACGATTCTGATCTGCGATATAGACATCAGTACAGCTATCACTATATAATGATAATATATGCATGTACATAGTAGGGCGAATACAGACCCTGCAGGTAAGGCGTAAGAATTGTACATTCTGTCCTCATTGCATGATCGTAAGATGCGACTTTATTTGGGCTCTTCCTTCGTAACAATAATTTACTTCCAAGTGCCTCCCCTAGCAATGCCTCACCTTGTCGACACCTAACAGGAACATACCGCAGCCTTCCAAAACACAGATACGGACTCGCCGCATGCACGAGAGGCCGTCCATAAATGACCTTAGCTGTTGAATGAACGTTAAACAAAACAACTAAACCAAACTAAACTGGGACATACCAGTCTTTAAAAATGGTAGTTGCTACTCCTGCTTTGCGCTCAGCATTGACGACTGTTTTTGCCCGTTGTCAGTCTAATGTGACCGGGTTGGGTGTCCTACTGGGTGTCCTCGGCAGTATGTTTCAGTGATGTAACACTCTCAATCGGACAAAAGGTCCAGAATATCACAGGGAGAATTAACAGGAACATAGCGTAGCCTCCCGAAACACACATCACGTAATCACCGCACGCACGGGAGGCCTTTAATTACCTTAGCTCCTAGTATGACGTTAAACAGTAATAAACCAAAACCCAGGAAGAATTTACAGTATACTACCGTAGTCCAAACTGTGAGTTCTGTAGAACTGGGCAGAACATCATAATGACTGGCGTGGAGCGAATATTATCATAAACATAATTGTTTTTAGCTGTAATGCGTAAGGTTATAAAGCAGGCCGATTGAACGACTTTTAGGTCATGAACATCGTAAGCTATGGTAATTGTTGTCCTTTATCAATTAGGGGAGGTTATTTTTACCGGAGAAGGAAGCTAATGAGCGAGTAAAAGAGCTGTACAAAAGATAAGAAATTGATACAATCAGAACATTGAATGGTGAAATGCATGCCGAATAATGAACGAGCACACGACTGTTGACCGGTCTGAGACTTGAAATCGACTAAAGAGCAATACTGTGGATTTCGAGGAATGGAAGGGATGATGAAAAGGGCAGAAATAAATTAAAATGTGAAGGTGTGCTAGGAAGAGGCTTTCGTTGAGGATGTGATGATACAGAATATCAACTAAATCGTCTGTTGACTGGCAATGTGAAACAAGGAAACCGAACAGGTGTCACTTGTCAAGGAAAGCAGGCGATTAACAGACATCATCAATGATAATCTTTATGTTTAAGTTTTAATTCAAGTAGAACCTTACCTTCTCTTCGATGTATTTCCTAATACAACGGAGCCCTGCAGGTAGGACGTAAGAATGGCACCTGCTGCCCTAAGTGCATGATCGTCAGATGCGACCAAATATGGGACTTATCTTTTGAGGAAGGCTTTGGGTTCAGTCACCTGGCCGATACATACCAAAATCTTCAGAAATGATAGCTACTACTCCTGTTTAGTGCTCAGCATATTAGGAGTGTGACGACTGGTTCGCTCGTTGTCAGTATAATGTGACCGGGTGGGATGTCCTGCTGGGTGTTTTCGGCAGTATGCTTCAGTGAGGTAGCACTGTAAATCGACAAACGTTCCGGCCTATCACAAGGAGACTTAAAACGAACATACCGCAGTCTCCCAAAACACACATACGCACTCATCACACGCATGCATGTCGCACGCACGGAAGGCCGTCTTTAAATGACAATAGCTGTTGATAGGAAGTTAAACGGTAACAAACCTATACCAAACCATATAGCCAATTGGCCTTGAACCTGGGTATAGTATGTACTGTCCTTCAGTGTTTTTTCATTATCTGAAAAATCTTTCTACACTTTTTACATTTTATGATAAAGATCAATTCACTTCTAAAATGCCATATCCGCAACATGAGCATGATACCAACAAATCTGGGGAGGCAAGAAGAAATCGGAAAGTCTTGACACATAAGGCCACATTCGCTAAAAGCTAAATTGTGATTTTGAACAGAAAATGACTTAAAGGTATTTTTTTGCTAAAGGTTCAATCTCTCGTCCATGTTTAATGGACCTTACATGATCTATGGACATTTTTGAAGAGTGAAGAAGGGTATTGCAAAGAGAAGTAACATTTGCTGTTGGACCCTAATGTAAAGTGTTCATCATCAAGTATTCCAAATCAAGGTTGTTCAAAGTATGTAACAAAAATAAGAAGAAACTCATGCATATCTTTTTGTTAGTTTTGTCTTTCCACACAACTGCTACCTTGCAGGTCGATAAGAATTGTTAAATATGTTTCGATGTAAGTCGCTGTAATTATTGTGAAATTAACTTCCACCGACAGAAGACAGCGACATAGACATGTACACAATCTCACAAACACATTAGTTAACACAGCTACACAGTATATACCTCGGACATCGGGTAACCCCAAACAGAGAAAACACCGACAAGGTACACAATCCCACAAATACACTAATGAACACAGCTACACAGTATATACCACGGACATCGGGTAACCCCGAACACAGAAAACACCGACAAAGTACACAATCCCACAAATACATTAGTTAACACAGCTACACAGTATATACCTCGGACATCGGGTAACCCCAAACACAGAAAACACCGACAAGGTACACAATCCCACAAATACATTAGTTAACACAGCTACACAGTATATACCTCGGACATCGGGTAACCCCAAACACAGAAAACACCGACAAGGTACACAATCCCACAAACACATTAGTTAATACAGCTACACAGTATATACCTCGGACATCGGGTAACCCCAAACACAGAAAATACCGACAAGGTACACAATCCCACAAACACACTAGTTTACACAGCTACACAGTATATACCTCGAACATCGGGTAACCCCAAACACAGAAAACACCGACAAGGTACACAATCTTACAAATACACTAGTTAACACAGCTACACAGTATATACCTCGGACATCGGGTAACCCCAAACACAGAAAACACCGACAAGGTACACAATCCCACAAACACATTAGTTAACACAGCTACACAGTATATACCTCGGACATCGGGTAACCCCAAACACAGAAAACACCGACAAGGTACACAATCTTACAAACACATTAGTTAACACAGATACACAGTATATACCTCGGACATCGGGTAACCCCGAACACAGAAAACACCGACAAGGTACATAATCTCTAAAATACATTAATGAACAGAACTACACAGCTTATACCTCGAACATAGGGTAATCAACCCCCGCCCAACCCAACCCCCTAACTCCAAACACAGAAAACCCCACCACTGGTGAACGAGAATTGCTCCACTATCAAATGTAGATGGAATGCTAGGGTCAGTAAAAACCCTTCAGTAAATAATTTAAATTGCTGTAATTGCTTAAAACAAAATCAATATAACATTTGAGAAAACAAAGGAAACGATTGGTTAGAATTTGATAATTTCTTAGATAATATTGGCCAACACAAAATCCGCATGGAACAAGATGATTGTTGTAAAAAGTGTACCCCCAGAGATATGCCAATTTTAGGGAAACTCGATGAAGGCAAAACCAACGCTGCCAAAGAATACATTTTTGCCAAACAAATTGAAAAAGCTAGTAGTTTTACAAACTGTGCAGAAGATTTTTTGAAAATTAAGTCGACAAACTTAGTTGAAGTTAGAAACAAATCTATAGATGCAGGTTTAGAAATTACAATCTTGAATAGACACTTTTCAGAGGAAGAAAATCTTGTGGCTCTAAATTCCAAGAAAAGTACTTTTTCCGGGCATTGTCATTTATCATAAACCATCCTAAAGTATTGTACAGATTATGTCACCGACATTGTTGAGCTTATGATCAACACAATTTGGAAATCTGGTTCATATCCAAAATCATGGAAGAATGCTGATGTGATAGAGAAGCCATGTCTTCATATAGATATGTAGCCTTGAAATCCCATTAATGCAAATCCATGGAATCTACTAAAATATCATCTAGAAAACCAATTCTGATAATTAACTACCAAAGTGGTTTCAGAAATAGCAGATCTATACTAGACTCACTTGTTAGGTTTACATCAGAAATACATATATATACTCCATTAGCAAGACCTTCCGTTCTACAGATTTTCTTGATTTTTTTTTTGTTTTAATCTAGAGAAAACCTATGATTTAGTCTGGCACGAAGTTCGTTTACCATCACGTAAAGAAGTAGGAATTCCTGGTAATATGTTGAGATGCATCACTCATTTCCTTAAAGACCGCCAAATCCAAGTAAGGATAAATAATTCTTTGTCAGAGGGCCAGTAGATAACGAGGCTCCTCGGGGGAGTTTTATTTCACCCACTTTATTCATTTTTTGCTCACCTGCTCCGAAGGACCGGTGATCAGCTTATGTCATGGTGCTGAGTCCGTCGTCCGTCAACATTTCCTTTAATCCATACTAGTCCTGAACTACGAAAGCCGATTGGGACCATTTTCGTAGAAGAACATAATGATGTTCTTTTTCGCCTTATATTGCGAAACTTACGCGTGTTATTGTATGACTGTGATTGTTCCCCTTTACTGATTGGCCAATTCTAAACATTCCCACTTTGCTCAAAGATTATATCAACCCCGAATCCGTGCTACAGGGTGATATAACCATCCAATAACTCGAGTTCGTACCCAAATATAGTAACAAGGGACTTTTCAACTATCCGTGTCGTCAAAGATGATGCTTACATGTACATGTAGGTATGTGCTCCCGGACAGAGCTAAGTAGACTGAATTCATAAATGTTGTTTCATTTACCTTTTGTTGAATTTTAAGCAATGATAAATAAATAATGATATATTATTGTAAAAATCTCAATATTGGGTTATTTGATTGTTTTTTATTTGGTTTTCTTCCACAATATATAAAGAATTTTTGACTGTGAGTGCCTTACACGAGTGAAAAATGCCACACTTGTGATTATATTTAATTTATTACTGAACACACTGTTAGATGTTCAAGTAATTACGTCGTCCGTATTTCATATTTCACCTCAACTCTATTTCGATTACAGATTCATGGTTACATATCCAGGAAATCTTATTAATGAATTGTTGTATTAATTAAAAACAAAACAAATGTATTTATAAATTATTTGACCCCGTCCTATGAAATGATACAGTGTATTTATTGACAATATTGTAACATACACAATGAAATGCTTTGTGATTATATTTATTAGTTTTACTGCATAGTTATGTTGCACAAACTATCAAAGAGCATATGAATTAATTATTATACAATGTACAGTTAATCTCATCAACACCCTGAAATTTCTTAAATGCTACTTTCAACCAAAAATAATTTAATGTTAGTGCCTCTCCGTGTCTTCAATAATCACCCGTACTTATATTCAATTGATGAATACAGGACAAGACTACACTGAAACAAGCTTGGATGAGAAACAAAATCCTTGAGTAATAAACATAAGTTTTTACATACACTGTACAAAAGTTTTTTGTTGTGTTTTATCCTTACACATATATATCTAAAATAACAATAGAAAATAATCAATTGTAATTTTCACTAATCATTCTTGAAATTGTTCATTAGTCAATCCAAGGCGTAAGGATGGTAGTATTCTTGATTCGTCGATTCTGTAGTGATGACGAACAGGCCTCACACCTCTTGGTAGATCATACAAACCCGCAATTTTCCCTTGTTTCCCAGGCTTTTGTCCAATCACATCAAAGATGTGGTCCCTAAAAAATAAATGTAACTAGCTGTTTTATGTAAAGGAAATAAACAGGTGAAATTATTTTCAAATTCAGGGCCTGGATTTGAAGGTCTTTGGTTTTGTTCAATGATTTCATGTTAACATTATGATAAGACCTATCAGTTTGATGTTTAGCTATATACTACTGTTTCTGTTGAAAAGCAACGAGTACAATGATAATAATCATCCTATATATAAAGCTTGGATAATTTTGACTCTTAAAATGCCATGGTATGAGAGTAAAGATGCTATGACATATGGGGTTTCGTGTTGTAGTGTAAATCACATACCGGATAGTTATAGTCTCAATATATGTGCATCCAGCATTTCTCTCCTGATCCTGTTCAGCTACGGTTGCCAATGTCTCCTGCTGCTCGTAGGATCTACCTCTGGATGTTTGCATTTGAAACTTCCTACAGTAGGAAATAATCAGAGTTGTATGATTACATAGAACTTATCATTCATGTGTTATAAGAAACGTCCATAGAAACAGTACACCTATGAAACATAAAATCAATAATATTTTGTAAATGTTACAGAACTATACCGAATTAAAATAATATGAACAATTACAACAAAACAATTTTTTGCAATATTTAAACTATTGAAAAGATATAAATATTAAACATACCAATCTCTCTACACAACGTCAAAGGGTTGATAGTCAGAGTGTTTCTTACCTGTCAGGTTTCATCCTCATGGCATGCAGCTGTGATATTTTGCCAATATCCCGTTTTAACATCCTGCCATCTGGTACTCCAATGTTGCCTTGTGCTTGTTCTGCCAACTCTCCCATAAAATTTTCAGCTACAAGCGTTGAGACTGACCTCCAGTTATAAGTTCCACCTTTCACCAAACCATAAAGCAACAAATGCGCATCTATGCTATACACTAACCCTTCGAATGTGACTCTAGGAATTCCACGAACATATGCACTTGGCGGAGGAAAATTCGAGAAATTGTAGCCTTTCAGCAACCAGTTGCGAAAGTTCAAACTTCGGCGACATCTTTCAAAGGATGGTATACCCGGAGAGTCTTCTGCCTCGTGCCATTCACGAAATAATTTGCAAAAGTCTGCTTCATTTGTAGCTCCATTTGATCTCATTTCTTTTTCCACCTCTACAGAAAATATGGTGCGAACAAAAGAGTCGCTTTGCTGATGAACGAGTTTGCCATCCTCTTGAACTGTAAGCATAGCAATTGATAGATTGGTTTTCTTCGAGAAGGCAACGTTCTTCCACGCGGAAAGTTTAATGTCTTGCAAGCCACAACGAATGAGTTTGGATTTGATGTTAGTTCTGATATGGGTTTCATCCATTACCTTCACTTCAAACTGTTGTCATTTCAGAGCTGAATTCTGGTTTGTAGCACGGCGTGAAGCATAGTTCTTCATTTTTGCAAGTGTCGCTTACACTAAGTAGCTTAATGGAAGAAGATATTCCAGAATCTTTGTAAAATGTATCCGACTCCCTTTGCCATATACCATGGCAGTATGTGGCGGCAAGAAAGTCTTTGTGGAATCTTTTGTCATGTAATATACTGCTGCAGATGCTTTTCAATGACTTCACTTTCCATGCTACCCTTGGTCGCTGTACGTCGACGCGTGATGTTAAACAAATGATTGTCGACAATAGATTGACCTTTTCCGCTTTCGGTATGCTTACCTTAATTCTGGAGTTTTTATCTTTCAAAAGAAGGTTTACATATTTGATGATGTCTGTTAATTCATAGCCTGTTAGCTCTCTGTTCATTTTTTCAGCCGAACCGAATACATCCTTCAAAAAGGTCACACTTTTCTGTTCCCATCTGACTTTCCGTTTACCTTCGCAAAGTAATTTGAAAATAATTTCAAAGTCTTTTTCGGTCAGATCCAACTTGTTTTCACTTTGTATTGTTTGCGATCGGTCATCTGGAGAGCTGCCCTGAGGTGTCTTGTCAGAGCTGTTGTGTCCAGTGTCGAGTACATTCAAGATTTCGTAATCATCAACCGTTGTATATTCGTTTCCTTCGGTTAGTTCAACAGAATTATTGGTATTTGTATCTGGATCAGTAATAAAGATTTCTGAGAGTACGTTCGTGACATCCTCGCCTAAAGTGCCAAAATCTTGTACAACTGCTTCACCTTCCAAGTGAGATTCTACGGTGTCATGAACAGTTTGAAGTTTATTTGTAAAACTGTTTTGTAAACGCTTTGTAGGTATGGCAATTGGATTACAGACTTGGTCCTTACGCTCAACAACTATGGCTGAATTGTTCACGAACACAATTCCCATCTTCGTCGTTCTTTACATCGAAGACTTTTGAAATCTCGAATTTGGAATACAGAGCGATAATCTTCTCTAAAAGTTCTTTTTTTTGTCATTGGTTTTGCAGATAACCATAATGTCCTCTGTTGACCGAAAAGTGTCATCGGTTCGTCAAATTTATCTACATTCTTTGAGTTTAGAAAATTGGCCATCAAACGTTATACACGGAACATGGGCTCCTTTTTCAAAGCAAGCATGCAGAATTTGTTCAAGCACACGTCGCGCGACAGGAATAGTCAAACTGTAGCTCTTGTACAAATATGCAATAGGCAATCCATGGCCAATTTCTCTGTCCCAGCGTCGATCCATGTCGCTTAAGAGATACACAAGGACTTCAGATGCAACTGGTTTCTTGAAATCGAATGCTTCTGTTGTCCTTTTCATTGCTTTCACCACCGCGTCAATAGTGAGGTCAATGGACAGGTCATCACTGCTATTCTTGATGCTGCTTGTGGTCACAACGGATGGAAATTCACCAACAAATTCAGCTTTCAAGCGATGTTGCTCTAAAAGTTTCTGCAGATCTTTAATGTCATTTTCGATTTTTGTTGGACATCTGGGTGTTTCGGTGTAGTATAACTCTTTTGCCTTATGTACTGCCATATCGACCAGGTGGTTGTTGGTTGGCAACTTGAAGACTGTAGTTGACATCTCGCTGCAACTGAAATATACATGCTCTGTTGATTCCAACACTTTGGCTTCTAGTAAGCATTGTAATGTGTGCCTCTTCATCAATTCATAATAAACCGGTGTTGATCCAGCATAGAATGGCAATGGGCATTTAATTTCTACAGAGACCACTGTTTTCCCATCCTTCGATCGGATACACCCATCAGGGGAAACAACGATGATGTTGTGGCCCTTTTCATTTTTGATTTCATATGCGCTAACTTCAAAGAAGTCACAATCTGGATATAAGATCGGCATTACTTTTCCTAGGAGGGTTGCAATGGCATTTTGCTCATTTGCCGTTCCATGCTCCATAGCTTTTCCGCTGTTTTTCGGTTGGATCCGATTGATTCTTTCCGGCAAAAACCTTTTGAAAATAGGCCTTCTGTGCGGAAAGCGTGTCCATCCCAATGGCTTGATGGATTTGGCTACCAGTTACCTTCACCTTTTGTCGCAAGTCAAACCACTCCGTACTTCTTTGTTTGATCTTGTGTGCTGGAATTTTGTCTTCAAAACTGGACCGATATTCTTCTGGCTGCTTTAGTTCCTGAAAGTGTTCGTGATTTTCAATGTATGTTTTGTTGTCGTAACAGTATTGATGCCCATTTCCATTCACGATTGCGGCTGCGAATCCTATTTGGTCGACACGCGTCAGAAGGTCCTTAATGCAGTTGTTAATTTCATGTAAATAGGTTCGAATATGATTCAACGCATACCGGAATCTTGGTTCGGATGATTTCTCAAATTGTTGTTTCACTTTGTCCATGTTAATAAGTTTTTTGGCTTTTGTTTGGCGAAGAGATCGGAGTGTGACGGCAAGCTTATTCAACACATCTTTAAGTGCAATTAGGAGAGACGGTTTTGCAGTAACATCCTTCAAACGTTGGATCCCAATATCCTGGTAATCATAAAGGATATCTAATAATAATTTAATTTTGTATGAAACACGCATTTTCATTGGCTGAAATATTTTTGTTATACCTCCATAACAAAATGTTTGACGTTGCGAAATGTAACGTCATTTTTGATTGGTGATGACGTTGCGTAATAATTTATCACAGAAACGAGTTCGCCAACGAAATTAAATTATAAGAATTAACATTAATTATTTTTTCTGTTATACAGTCATAACATAAAAAAACTGCAGTGTACTCTCTTCATAAACCGCTTCGCGGTTTATTTAGAGTACACTCCAGTTTTTTTCTGTTATGACTGTATAACAGAAAAAATAATTGATGTTAATCCTTAAATATTTGAAGAGAATCTTGTATCTGTTGTGTTACCATTTGTGTATGGTTGACACTTTTGGCATCCATCAAATACACCTCGGCAGACTTGGGAATGATTTTCTTCCCATCAAACATTACAACCTGAGATGTTGACGGGACGTGACTTGAATACAGCTGTATGTTTTCTTGAATGATGCCCGGTGAAACAGATTGGCGAACATTGATGTTTGACGGCTGGTATTCGTTAAGTGTGCTGTCGCTGGGTACCGCGAAGTTCAGCTGCCCTATCTCCGGCTTGTAATGCCCTTGTTCTGAAAGGTGCTGTTTCACAGTATCCCTATGAGCAAACCCGCGCATGAATCTTATGAACTGTCCTCCTAGCAACAGCCTCCCTGTCCAGAAGAACTCCTTTGTTTCTTCAGAGTATCGCATACTACTCGTATTTTCCTGCTCGTGCCACTTTAAAGTATCTTGGAAAACTTTGTATGCAATGTTATTTGGTGAAAAATTTCCGTTGCGAACAAGTTTTTTCTAATAATAAGCTGGATGGTTCGTACTCTTGTTTCTACTCTGTGATCTGCAGCATCGCTATTGCCAGGAGAGAACGACAATTTCCGTTTAGAAGCATTATGTGGTGGTGTCACGTCGGTATGAACTGATGTAGGATCAGATTTTTGTGTAGAAACGAACATCCTTTTCGCATTAGATTTTCCAGGGGAAGGCTCGTTTGTTTAATTTCTGCTGCGAATGTATATTTTGTGATGGGTATTTATGGCGTTGCTTTGATCTATACAGGCTTAACTTGAGACGTTTTTTGTACCGCGCCATTGTGTATCACCTGAAAATAAAAAGGAGCATTTTGAACAAGCCAGTTTGGGCATCATTGCACGAACTACAAAAACGCATCATACCAAATCTGGTCGTATACATGGCGACACATACCAATGATTGCGTTCACCAAACTAAACTGATCGGTAATGGGAATATAGGGCATTATAGCGAGTCTGGTTTGATTATGGTTCGATAGTGATAGTAGTTGATTATATGTGTTACAATGCTATTCAACTCGACTTGAAAGTATCAATCTAGTGGAAAATAGGTGCGAGGTGTTGATTTTTGTCTCAAAATATCGCGTTAACTGCTCAATAACTTCTAAACCATGTACTGTCAGCAAATATATCATACATGATTTGAAACTGCAAACATTTTGTCACCGAAACGCAATCTCCATTAATCTGTCATATTCTATGTTAACGAAATATCAAGGATTTTGTACTCACCGGTGGGGTCTGAAGCGGTGTTTGTCAGCCATATTGATCTTCTCATACCAAAATACGCGCTCATCATACCAAACACGTTGGACCCCCTGATAAACAGAGTGCGTGATTCCCCTGGAGCGGAAGAGCGGGCCCAATAGGGGAAGTTGAGGTAAATCCTTTAAATCCCTACTAGTCCTGATTGCCTGAATGGAATTTGATGAAATTTGGTCTGGAGTGTAATTGGGCAAAATATATCTATTATTGTATTAAAAGAGGGTGTGGCTCCCCTTGGGTCGGAGGGTCGGGGCCCAATAGGGAAAAATGAGGTCAATCCTTTAAATTGCCACAAGTCCTGAACGCATGAATAGATTTTGGTAAAATTCGATCTGGGGCATCATTAGCCAAGGGAGATCTAATGTATAAACAGGAAGGGTGACTCCCATGGAGCCGGGGGGACTAGGGGCCAAGTGTAAGTAAGTGGAACTCATTGGGCAGAGAAAAGGAGCCAAATAGGGGAAATATAGCAAAAAACTACTTTTAAATCCTTTTTGAAGAATAACAGAATTTGGATCACCTATATTTGGAACCATTATTGGGAGAAATTCAGTTCAAAGGTAGAAACAATATTTGAAATATAACTTAAATTAGAGTATTTTACCATAATTACTGAAATATCCAGGTTGATTATACCGATACTTATGACATGAGAGTAACTGCAACTTTTGTAGTGGTCGATTGATAGAGACGTTCCTCGCCGTCGAGTTTTCGCATTCTCGCGTTTTCGACCTTAGGTCGAGAGTGCGAGAATGTAAGATTAGGCCTTAACGGCCTTCCTCGCACTCTCGCTTTCTCACATTTAAGCATTGAACTGCTTTCAGTTGGAAGTTATGGGCTGATGAATGCCAATTGGACAAAGGCAAGTTTAATGAAGCGCGCTAGCGCTTCATGTTGAATTTGCCTTTGTCCAGTTGGTATTCATCGGACCATAACTTCCAACTGAAAGCAGTTCAATGCTTATATTTACATTTGACAACGATTTTAAAAAACTATGTCCAGGAATTTCGCTCCGACGATGGACGGACAAATTATTATCGTCAAAGACGGAACAGCCTTTTCAACAGCCATCTTTCGTTATCGCCGACGTGACAATTATGACGTCACTATAATAATGACGTCATAATAAAGATTTGGAAGTTATGGACTCGTAATCTTCAATTGAGCATGGTAACGTTATACAGTGGGGCTGCAGTGTAAATGTAAATATTTAAGCATTGAACTGCTTTCATTTGGAAGTTATGAGCTGATGAATGACAACTGGACGAAGGCAAATTTAATGAAGCGCGTCAGCGCTTCATGTTGAATTTGCCTTTGTCCAGTTGGCATCCATCATCCCATAACTTCCAAATGAAAGCAGTTCAATGCTTATATTTACATTTGACAACGAATTTGAAAGACTATATCCAGGAATTTTACTCTGATAATGAATAAACAAATTATTATCGTCAAAGACGGAACAGCCTTTTCAACAGCCATCTTTCGTTATCGCCGACGTTACAATTATGACGTCACTATAATAATGACGTCATAATAAAGATTTGGAAGTTATGGACTCATAACTTCCAAGTGAGCTTGGTAAAGTTATATAGTGGGGCTGCAGTGTAAATGTAAATATATGTATATATATCCAACGTAATGTATATAAGCGAACTTCCTTACGCGAAGGAGCGAGAGTGCTAGGGCGGCCGTTAAGGCCTAATCTCGTATTCTCGCACTCTCGACCTTAAGTTGAAAACGCGAGAATGCGAAATCGCGACGTCGCGATTTCGCATTCTCGCCGTCGAGTTTTCGCATTCTCGCGTTTTCACTCCCTCGCCGTCGAGTTTTCGCATTCTCGCGTTTTCGCTCCCTCGCCGTCGCGTTTTCGCATTCTCGCGTTTTCGACCTAAGGTCGAGAGTGCGAGAATGCGAGATTTTATACTTGGCCCTAACGAGCAGTCATAGTGTTCAGATTTTTTTAGTTTGGAATTTATCCAATCCAAACAGGTATTGATTTCAACATCTGATCACTAATATTGTTCAGGGTTGGGGTGTCCTTTGTCCATATTCCATCTTTCGATAGTCAGTAAGGAATATAAGTAGATTACGGTAGCACTCCTATTTTGAGCGAGGATTTCATATTTCAAAATCCTCTATTGTCAAAACAAAGAACAGGTTTTTCGACGTAAAATGTCTTTGGTATCAATGAGTTTGTTGGTTTTTATAGTTAATTCACACGTTCAAACCCACAAAATCACGACAGGTGCACGAGATGTTGATAACACTGAAAATAGACGTCGTCTAAGTTGTTGACTGGGTATATGTCAGCCTACTTTGATATGAAATTTATTTGGGCAATGTCGTGCATCGTAGACTCACACTGGGAAATTACCAGTATAATGTAACTAGTTACTAACTATATGTCACTTCAAACCTTTTTTTGTGTGTGATGTTATTAGTGATAGAGATCGACTGTTCTGGACGATTTTCTCTTCTACAAAAATACGTCCATGTTAACCATCCTGAACTTTCCTTCTTTCTTATGTACATGTACATGTCTCGCTGTCATAGTGACCGGATGAGGTGTCCTATGGCAAGCCGTTTTAATATTGAATACTTATGTAGCTTAAGTCAAATACTTTTTTTGACTTAAGTTAAAAAGATTTCAACTTAAGTCAAAATCGTTTTAGCTTAAGTCAAAAAACCTTTTTACCTTAAGATATTATATGTATTAAGTATCAAAACGGCTTGCCATAGTATTGTGTCCTGTTGGGTTTCCTCGGCAGTATGCAGTACAAAGTCGGCATCAGTTGCGCGCTTTGACAAAACAAACGTCCCTAGATTATGACCTTAGCTGTTGATATTTCTCGATTATAATTTCGCAAATGGTTGCTTTGAAAATGGCACAACAAACTCGGTTTTGAAGATGTTTGTTTCTTAGTCTGTACGCTATTGACTTAAGTACTGTTTTCGCAATCTGAATAGCTTAAGTAAAGATTCGAAGAAAAGCATGAATTAGAATTGTAGTTTTCAGAAACATTTTTGTGATTATGTTTAGGAAATAGCATGGGGGACATTTTTTTATTGTGGTAATGTTTAAAATTGTTTCGTTTAATCCATCTGCGTATTAAACTCACTTTCACCTGTGATAAGAGAGATTACTCGTACAGTTTACCATGGCAACCGAATACACGTATTATACTTCACACGATATCTTATATACTTTACTTTTATAAGATATCGTGTATCATACGCTGTATATATCACGAAATAATAAAAAAAAAATCACATATAGGGCCAGCACGTGTGATTAATATAAGTTGATATAAATTGTTTTGTTATTGCTTTACAATCATAAAGGTTATGTACATAATTAAATCCCTTCCTTCGTTCTGTTACTCTTATTTTTTTTATAAAAAAGATGTTTAATATTCTCGAGATAGGGCTTAGGGGCCAATCCAGGAGTTAGGGTAAGTAGCCATTTCAGTGATCGGACCGCGATTAACATATTGGGTTCTTGTTAATTCCGGCGCCTTGTTCCGGCTCCGTGTCTTAATTTTCATACCTACTATAGAGGGCGCTACGGTAGACGAGTACTTCCTGTTATGGTTTGCTGTAAAGCGGTAAGGTATTTTTAACCCGGTCACTGCTTGTTATTGTTGTGTAAATCATGGAAAGATTATTGCTAGATGTAAATATCTTGTATGCATATTCTGGATAGATAAAATCTCGTTTCCATCCCATGAATACTGCGCACGTGATACAAACCAAACGTTAAGTCTGTTAACGATAGCAGACTTTTGAGGGGTGTTTCCTTGACTGGGGTAGTACTTTTAGTATTTAAAAATATGTATATATTTATAGTATTACCACAGGAATTGGACTTATACTTTAAAAACACTTGTGTTTCTTCAATAAAACGGTGAATGCTTTTTTATATATATAAAAGAGGCCTGATATTGTTGTTAAAAAATTAATGATATAGAAGTTAGAACGCCTTTTTCATGTGGCTCTGCATGTTGATATAGCCTTAAACAAATAGAAGATTATTTTATAAAAAAATTTCCAATTGTTAGGTGGAGGCCAGAAGAATCTAAGGGCAATATCTGTTGAAATATGCTGTGAAATCTACAATTCTACAGAAATTCTAGCACAGTTCACATGGGTTGTTAATCACTGGAATCACTGGATGACATCAATATAAGTCTTATTGGACTTCTTTGATGTATCTTGGCGTTTTCCCACAACTAAAGTTTGTCCTTCGCGACTTCCTTCCAGTTGCACACACACTTAATAATCGTAAAATTGTATATATGTAGCGTTCCACTCGGGTATACACGAGACGCTATTAATAAAAGTTCGAGATGGAAGCTGACTACGGCAGGGACAACTATGACACCAGACTAAAGTTCACATAATTTTATTTACACATCCATGAAGTTCAACATATCATACATTAGGTTCACATACATCCCATTCAGACGTACACATGTACACACTTCGCATCGAATATACACTGTTTCACATAATATCCACGGGTGATAACTTCCAGTAGTCTTATGTATTCCATAGTGAGACTAACACACTTAGTACATCCCATAAAAGTGTAAGTTAAATCCAAGTATCAATATCTTATCACAAGTTGCGTGGAGTATTTCCCAAAGCAAAACTTTATCTCCTTGTTTTCGTCACTTTCACCCCTTATATACCACTTTCATACTGCATTTTCATTGGCTAACATCTGCTCCTCCGACCTATATTTGGCTCCTCTGTCGCTCCTCACTCACGCTGATTGGTTAAGACCTGCTCCTCTCGCTCCTCCGACCTACTTACAGCTCGCTCCTCACTCTCTCTCATTGGTTAAACACTAGTTATAAATAGGACCTGTTACTAAATTTACACGGGCCTTATGCAACCTGTCAATCAGGTTGGGCCCTAATACACAGCTCCACGATGCTACAGAACGTAAACAACTCCTTATAAGGAAAACTAGCTCCCTGCTGCCCCGTATATACACACACACATATATAGACCCTACACACACCCTATGTAATACATATACATAGCCCACTACTATATTACCCTAAACAATATAATACAATTAAACTACATTTCTAATTTAATAAACATAAGCGTGAAATATATTTCCACGCTACATATACACATTTAAAAGTTCTAAAATACATAATGTATACTCAGAGTATAGTGTCGAAGTTGGTCATAAAAACTGTAGTACATGTCTTAAATGGGAAAGATAGACATTACGACTGTAATACATTTATCGGTTAACTAATAGTCCAATAGTTCTACTATGGTTGTATTGTATACACAGTTTGTGGAATACTTATGTCATAGTTTCCCAGTTGAGCTGGGTTGGAACTCGCACATTCTACATGTACTTGTTGTGTTATTGGTGATCTTACTGTTCCAGGTTAGTTGAACGAGGGTTCAAATTTCAGGGGGTGTCTGTGGTTACGCCAGTGCTTGTTTAACCTGTCCTTAAAGCTATTTACTGACGGAGCTGAAACCACACATACTGGTAGCGAGTTCCAGTTTAACACAACCCTGTTACTGAAGTAGTTTAAGGTTTTCTGCTTTTTACATGGTTTTTTAAAATAACTTCTTTGAGTGGCCACGAGTAGCGCTATATTCGCACAGTGTAAAAAGTTTATCCTTTTCCATGTTGTTAAGAATTTGATAGACCTGCAGCATGTCCACTCTTTCCCTTCGATATTCAAGGGTTGGTAGTCCCAGTAATCGTAGTCTTTCCTGGTATGGTTTAGCTTTTAGGGATGGCACTGAGTTAATTAAAACAATACATCGACACATTGTATTGCAGGTGTTTGAATGTAGAATGGAGAAAACTATGTAGAAGCATGTCGGTCCTTCAAGTCTTCATGTGGATATGACCAGTTTTAGGACAGCACTTCAAGCTGTACAAAAATGGCACAGAAAGACCACAAGGAGCAGAAGATCAGCAGTCACCTGAGTTCCGAGTCCATCCGGGTCATTGCAGAGTCCGTCAGTTATGGCGGTATTCCTGACGAGGCTGCAGTACATCTGGCAGAGGATACAACATACAGAATCAAATTATTATTACAGGTATCCAGACACTCAAAATAGTATGCATGTACCTTTTCTGGTAGTAGAATTAAAAATGTTAGGATGTCTAATTTATTTACATTGAAATATACATTTTATGCATGGATTGTCAATGCTTTTTACAACATTTTACAATAACAATTGTTTCTGTTATTCAATATAATACAAAAACCTTTCTTTTTAATTTTTTGGGTGAGTTTTATTCAAATTTTAAAGTGGCTTAGACTTATAAGTCACATATATATCAATTACTATAATTTTTTATGTTCTGATGGGGGAGGATTTGAAGTGTTCTGATGGGGGATCTGGAGGTATTGCAAGTATACAATAATGAAACCAGGCCAGACTGGAGTTCAAACTACATTTAGGTAACTCCAAACATTGTACGCACCAACTGATTGATGTACATAGTGATTAATATTCGCATGGTCCAGTCCTGTTAGTGTACATATATGTGTTTAAATCCTATGTGATAGTTATGAGCTTTACATACTTAAAGTAACTTAGAGCTAACTGAAAAAAATGTTTCTATAGATATCAATTGTTCTTTGTTAATCAAAATTTTCAATATCACATCACTCCTTTATCATTTTCTTCTTGTTTATATGATTAGTTTGCATTACAAGCAACATGGAATATACTGTTATGCTGTTTTGAATCCTTGCTAATATTTTGAAAAATATGATTGATATTTGTTTACTAGTGAATTTATATGGATTCATATGATGTTGATTGTAGGAGGCTGTAAAATTTATGCATCATGGAAAGAGGAGAAAACTTTCAACAGCTGATTTTGACCAAGCTTTAAAAGTGAAGAATATAGAGGCAAGTTTTATGATACTGAATTGGTCATGATTCTATGAGGTTAATATAAGAAGTTTACCTTCTTAACAGGGTATGGCTCAACTCTAAATTTGTTTGAGACTGATCTTTGTTCATTAGTTTGAACAACACCGCATGCTGGTTAAATCTTTACAAGAATTAAAAGTTATCTTCATAATTCACATATCTATATTCATCATCAGTCACAAAGTTACAACGGAAGTTTTGCATGAAAAGATAAAACCTAAATATTGTTTAACTAGAAGTAGAATAGATAAGTTAATGTCCAGTGTTTCTCTCTTCAATAGTAAATATAACTTTCTGAAACTATAAATTACTTCACATATTCCCACAGCCGGTGTATGGCTTCCAACAGTCTACAGAGTTCATACCCTTCCGGTTTGCCAGTGGAGGAGGGAGAGAACTACACTTCACTGAGGAGAAGGAAATGGATCTACAAGATGTCATTAATTCCTCCCTTCCTAAAGTACCACTAGACTTGTCACTTAAAGGTATGTTTTCCTCATAATTGAATGATTATATTGTATTCCTTCAAAGTTTAGCAGTTTTCACTGGATCCAAAACTGGTGCTAACCACAGAGTTAGAAAGTCTAACCAAGTAGCAGGTCTAGATCTCTCACTTTTAATCAATTATATTATTTTGTAATTAGTCGTCACAATCTAGTAGATGAATGATATATCAGATATTTTCTTCTCTTCTTTTAGAAAGGTAAATCTATGTTTGTCTCGTACACAACATAGTTACTTGACAGTGTCTGTAATGATAGCGGGCAGCATGAAGTCCTCTTCATTACAGAGGAATAAAGGAATAAAAGTCAAATCACACAAAATATTTCAGTGACATTCATTGTTACATGGAATGCTCTGTTTTACGATGCATTTTCTGAAATATCAGTCATTGTTATTCTCCAGATATATAATGTGCGAGAATTTGTCTCCATACGTAAGTCAAATGTATTCGTAACTTCATTAAGTCCTGTTTTAATTATCCTAAGTTTATTGACCTTTCAGCTCACTGGCTAAGTATAGATGGAGTTCAACCCTCGATCCCAGAGAACCCCCCTCCTGCCACCAAGGACCAGCAGAAGAGTGAGATTTTAGACACTGGGGTGAAGAGTGCCATCGATAAGATTCAGAAACCAAAGGCCATGATTGAGACTGTAAAAGCCAAACATCGTCATAAGGCAGCTGATCTTGCTAAAGTGAAGGAGCTTTCCACCCATGAACTTTCTGTGGTAAGTATAGGTCATTGTGATGTTAAATATTTGTTTCTATTTTAACCTACCACTAGGGTTATGCTGTGGTGACAAGGTAAACGGAATTCATCCTCTTCCAAGTTTTTCCTTAAAATGCCACTTATATGCAGTTGTTGCATAAAAAAAGGAGTGTGGGCACCCTGGGGTTTAAAGGGAAGGAGTCCAGCAGGCCAGTTGGGGATACCCTGGGGTTTAAAGGGAAGGAGTCCAGTGGACCAGTTAGGGATACCCTGGGGTTTATAGGGAAGGAGTCCAGTGGACCAGTTAGGGATACCCTGGGGTTTAAAGGGAAGGAGCCCGGCAGGCCAGTGGGGGTACCCTGGGGTTTAAAGGGAAGGAGTCCAGCAGGCCAGTTGGGGATATCCTGGGGTTTATAGGGAAGGAGTCCATTGGACCAGTTAGGGATACCCTGGGGTTTAAAGGGAAGGAGTCCAGTAGACCAGTTTGGGATACCCTGGGGTTTATAGGGAAGGAGTCCATTGGACCAGTTAGGGATACCCTGGGGTTTATAGGGAAGGAGTCCGGTGAAACAGTTAGGGATACCCTGGGGTTTATAGGGAAGGAGTCCAGCAGGCCAGTTGGGGATACCCTGGGGTTTATAAGGAAGGAGTCCAGCAGGCCAATGGGGATACCCTGGGGTTTATAGGGAAGGAGTCCAGCAGGCTAGTTGGGGATACCCTGGGGTTTAGAGGGAAGGAGTCTAGCAGGCCAGTTGGGGATACCCTGGGGTTTATAGGGAAGGAGTCCAGCAGGCCAATGGGGATACCCTGGGGTTTAAAGGGAAGGAGCCCTGTGGACCAGTGGGGGATACCCTGGGGTTTATAGGGAAGGAGCCTGTCGGACCAAAGGGGAACATACCTGTGAAGTTCAGGCAAAATTTGTTTGGATAATCTTCGGGTGAAGGAAAAACAATTTTTAATGTGTTGCAAGCAGTATTAGGATTTAATCAATTTTAAATGATCTTCAGGAACAACAGTTGTACTACAAGGAAATAACAGAGGCTTGTGTCGGTCCAGACGAGGGTCGTCGCTCGGTAAGTTTCCGGCTTTGGTAATCTATGGAGAATTTCAATTTTTCAAAATATTGACCAAAGATGAATCCTGATACAGATCAAGGTTTTTGTATTTTGATCAAATTTTTTACCAAAAAGATAGAAAAATGGTTTGAGCATTATGTTGATCTACAGTCTGAGCTGAAATGATACATTGAGTTTGGTTATATATATATATTTATATATACTTTTTTTTTTCATTTGAAAGGAGGCACTACAGAGCCTTGCTACTGATCCAGGCCTCCATCAAATGCTTCCACGTTTTAGTAGCTTTATTTCAGAAGGGGTGAGTTGGTTTATGTTACACACCAGATGTGTAAATTAGACATCTTAACTTGATTGTATCTGTAACTTATTGCTAAATGTGATATTAAATTATGTAAATTGAAGTAATATGATGATTATTGCGCAAGATTTAATCAAAATAAAAAACCAGTGTAAACCTGTCATTGAATATAGTTGGTGAATCAAACAAGTCTAACTGTTTTTGTAAAAATACTGTCAAACTACATGATGTAGTGTTCATATCTGTCTTATTTTCTTATTCACATAAATAAAAAAACATACCTTAATTAAACTGATGTATTTTTGAAAAAAATTTTTTAAATGGTTTGTTAATACATGTACATATGATTATTTAATTGTAATTATGTACATAACTGTATATATACTCTAATATCTTTTTGGCAGGTGAAAATAAATGTGGTACAGAACAATCTAGCTCTGCTGATATACCTGATGAGAATGGTGAAGTCTTTAATGGACAACCAAACACTGTATCTAGAAAAATACGTAAGTAGGATCTCGTTATATATTGTACAAAGATCTTGTTTTAAAAATTTTTACAAAATTTTCTATTTTCTTGTAATAACATGATGTCAGTAATTGAATTGATAAAATGGGTTTCCAAATTAAGATGATTCACCTTGCTGACACATTTTTTTTTATATAGATAGATATGTGGTACACTTCCTGATTGTTATTATCAGTAATCACAAAATATCTCTTGACTGAGTGAGCTGTCCTTTAAAACTCCTTTCAGGCAAAATATTATTTCTGAATACAAAGATGTACAAGTTACCCACAAAGAGATTTACACATTGTCAATTTCTCAAGACACAGTGTTGTAAATGTTTATGACAGTTTGTAGAATTTGATTAATATAAGGAACACCAGTTTTATATCAGATTATATTTACATTTGCTTTGCAGACTACAATTGAAATGTATGAATTATGCAATATGTGTTGTGTGACAATAATGCCATTTGATCATGTGACCACTGTTTTGACAAAACAGGCTTTTTTTTTGCCAAGAACTTGACAAACTGATGCTAAGCGGGTAACATAACAAAGCCAACCTGAACTAAAATCTTCTAATATCTAATGTTGGAAGCTACTGTTGTTATAGTGTTGTACCACACAGAAGACGGCTGATTTCATTTTGTCAGCAATGTATGCTATAGGACCATAACACCATTTGCTATCACATTAATTGTATAAATACAATATAAAAATTTGTGTATATTTACTTGTCATGTTATAAAGCACAACGATTTGTGTTACAGCTACACGAGTTTATCCCAGCAGTGACCACCTGTATTGTAAGTAAACAGCTGTGTATGAGGCCCGATGTTGACAATCACTGGGCCCTGAGAGACTTTGCTGCACGTCTTATGGCACAGATATCCAAGTGAGTAAACCTTATAGACAAGACAAATACAGGGTGCTCAAATAGGATGTTTAACGGGTTTGTATTTCACTAAAAACACTAAAGTTTTTAAACACAGATTGGACATATGACTTGGTATATAAAGACTAAACTTCTCCCATAATTCTGTTGCAAACATCCATCCATTCCAGAGTTTGTAGAACTTGTTTCATAATGGCTGTAAAAGGTTTTAAAAAATCCTATTTCTCTTTGTAACCACAAAAACAGACAACAAATGGTTACAACAATGGCCTAGCTCTAGGTACGATGTGACACCTGGGGGACAAATAAACAGTTGAGCTGCAGGCTGGTAAAACTTATAAAAGTATCTTGTATGTAAGGGGACAAATATTCACTGTATGATATATACACAGTGTATTTAAATTAATTTTGACATACCGATACCTACAGAAACATTCTCATTTTACAGTATATACATGATACATTGGAAATATGATTAGTTTTATTTTTTGTATTTACCTATATAAACTTTGTTGTTATACAGGACATAATTATGAACGTACACAATACATTTGAATTTGAATTATTTTTACTTACTTTATACCTACAGAAACTTTCTCGTTTTACAGTATATACATGATACATTGGAAATATGATTAGTTTTATTTTGTTGTATTTACCTATATAAACTTTGTTGTTATACAGGGCATAATTATGAACGTACACAATACATTTGAATTTGAATTATTTTTACTTACTTATACCTACAGAAACTTCAGTACCAACACCAACAACATCCAGGCTAGGATCACCAAGACTTTCAGCATGGCTCTTCAGACTGATAAGATAGCGTTGGCAACACAGTATGGGGCCGTAGCTGGTCTGGGAGAACTCGGCTCTGAGGTCAGTAGGTCATATATCCCTTTCAATACTGTTTAGGGCTGTAGCTGGTCGGTGAAAATTTAGCTCTGAGGTCAGTAGGTCATAGGGTATTGGAAACACGGTTAGGGACAGTAGCTAGCCATGGTCTTGGAGACCTTAACTCTAAGGTCATTAGGTCATAGGGTATTGGAAACATAGTTGGTCTGGGAGAACTCGGCTCTGAAGTCAGTAGTTCATGAAAACACAATTTTGCAAACAGCATGGGTAGTCTGCCCTGAGGTCAGTTGGTCATAAGGCCCCGTCAACACCATTTTGGGCCATAGCTGGTCTGGTCAGCAGGTCATAGGGACTTCGCAATGCAATATGGGGCTGTAGCTGGTGTGGGAGAACTCAGCCCTGAAGCCAGTAGGTCTTAGTCTGTTAATACTGTCTGGGGCCTATGTTGGTATAAAATAACAAGAAAACAACACCCAGTAAAAAGATAAGATTTTATTATATGCCTAACATACCATGTAAAACACGATGTTTGCTGACCTAGAGGGGATTTTTTCCAAAAAACAATCGGTAGGTTTACTTTTACTTTGTCTTTACCTACCAACACCAGCTTCCCGCCTCCAACTTTCAAATTAGGAGTTCTTGTATCAAACACCCCTAAATGACACAGTTGTCATTTGACTGTATTGATACTGTATTCCCTTACAGGTGATCAAGTCCTTCCTGTTGCCACATGTAAACTCCCTAGGCGAGCACTTAAAACAGACAGTTGATGCTGTAGTTCTGAACAATGTGGACAAAATCGCAGCAGATAACATCAAGAAGATGCTCACAGTAAGTGTTTTTATATAGATTCTATGGTTTTTCGGGTTTTTTTTGTGTTTTAAAGAAATTTTCATTTTAATAATTACTGCTTATTTTTAAACATGATAACCTAAACTGTGTTGTTTACACAAACTAAGAAAAATTAAATTTCACATAATCTATATGGTGTGTTGTGATGTCTATACTATAATACAACTACATATCCCCGGTTTCGTTGGAATGACATTTGATACATTTTGATAAACTGAGTTAGACACAAACCTTTGAAGTCACAAGCGAGACGAATTTTTTTTTTAGATCAGACGTTGATTATCACAAGTTACAGAAAGTAGTTTATATATATACAACTTATAATTACATAGTAATATCTTGCCTTTTCTTTTTTGATCAAACACTTGAATTTGAGGAAGGACTAGGATGTAAAACACACTGAAACCTGTTAACTTTACTTACAGAAATACATACCGCCTGTCCTAAAAGTCAGCAGAAGTCCCAACAACAGCCTCGACAGTTATATCGCTGAGTTTGGCTATGTTGGTCAACTTTTGTTTAATGCTGTAGAGCGGGAGAGGCGGTCATCAGGCAGTGGTCAGTCTGCAGGACCTGGTCCAGGCAGACCCTCTGTCCATATCCCACAGGTAAGAATTATAGGTTCATAGTCAATCATATCACAGGTGTTGCCTGTCCTACTTTAATTGAAGACAAACATATATGTTCAGGCTTTTTTATTTGGGGGGGGGGGGGGGGGGGGGGGGGGGGGGGGGGGGGGGCTTTCCTATGATATTTATTGGGTTGGGTTGGGTTGGGGGGAGGTATTCCTGTGATATTTATTGGGTTGGGATGGGTTGGGGGGAGGTATTCCTGTGATATTTATTGGGTTGGGTTGGGTTGGGGGGAGGTATTCCTGTGATATTTATTGGGTTGGGATGGGTTGGGGGGAGGTATTCCTGTGATATTTATTGGGTTGGGATGGGTCGGGGGGAGGTATTCCTGTGATATTTATTGGGTTTGGTTAAGTAAATTTTGATCCTTAATTCAGGCTCTTAACGGTATGAATTATTTTTGAACTGCTTACCAGTATGAAAAAGTTCACATATTTGGAAACTAAATGTATATTTGGGGTTATTTTCAGCCGAGGATGGTAATCCACCCAGGATCACAGCCTAGCACCCCTTCCACACCTCGTCAGCTCTCGCTCTCAAACAGCATCAGCATACCGAAGACACCAACCACACCTTCCATTGGGGGTCAACAGAAATTTGTCATCATGTCCTCTCAGCCTCGTCCACCCCCACCCTCCAATAATCCTCTCAGCATGACGAGTGGCACTGCCGGAACAACCATCGTCAAGGTCATGTCCTCTGGAGGTCAGGGGTCAACAACCAGCTCTGGATCGACACCATCGACACCCCAGCCTAAGATTGTGGTTGTGTCTATGCCCCAGGGGAGCGCGTCGTCCATACCAACCCCCGGGGTGCCAAGCACCAGTATTCTGGGACCTGACATGGGCGTGAAAAGTGTGTTCAGTGCACAATCTGCTACAAATTTCTCTCTAAAAAAGGATCATGACAATAATTGGTCCTGACCAGAGCATATCCGTCATTAATATTGTTTACTGTTGTGTTTTGTCATTTTGATCATTTCATTTGATAAGTCTTAAATCGTAAAGTGACAAATGACTTCATACAGAATGCAATATGGTTTCCCATATTATTGTATGGCCTAGACAAATAAGGGAGACAATTATGTATGTATACATGTAATTTTATATGGCTTTCTCATAAAGTATACTAAAACAATCAAATTTGGTTTATATTTAAATTATATGGCATACAACTCAAAGACAAAATTATAATTTGGAATGCTTTGGCTGAAAATATGCAATATTTATTTTTGTGAGTTTAGAAAAAAAGGAGAAACCCTTTAACATTTTGAATCGTTCAATAAACAATGAAAGTTCTCTAAGATAAAATAGGGATATTTTGCCAGTTGAATAAACTCCAGAATTCTTTTCAAAATGTGTACATGTATGTGTTTTGGGACTTTGAATCCAAGATGAGACGAGGCATTTGTAATATTAATAAAAGTAGGCCAAGGTAATTTTCCTATATTTTACTTTTTTAGATATAAATGTTACTGGTACAGATATTTCTGTCCAGTAAAAGGGTAAAAACAAATATTTATTACAACATAATCATGTTGTACAAGTGCAGATAAGAAGAATTATGAGAAACATTAAAAGATTTCAATTTTTTCATTTTTTTACATTGAAAATATTTTTATGTGCTATATACAAGTAGTCCTACAATATATCAACTGAATTATCAATTGAGATACTGAAAACTGCTTGAATATCAATTTAAAAAAATGTTGTTTTTTTTTAGTTTCTTGATTTTTTCTAGTTTTTTTATCAAATAAATATACAGTTGCTTTATTTATTCTCAATTATGGTTAGAATGTTTTGTGGAATACTGAAGAACCTCGTCTTCGGTAAGTGTGTAAGGAGTAAATAATGTTGACAGTGTTAGGACCTTTATCAGTGTACAATGTAGTAAAATGTTTATAAAACTGATCATTAAGGGAATTTCAAGTGTTTGTGGTGTCTGTTTTACAATATATGTTTGATCTTTGCAGAAGGACAGCAGTTCAATGATTAAAAACCAGAGGTTTATTTTAAATGATAATTTATATCATCACAGATGATATAAGGTAGTCCTTGCCAAACTGGCCATGATAAAGTGTTCATCTGACTAGGGTATGTGTCAAGTAGTCGTCCATTTGTCATTACTCATAAAATATCTCATCATCGGTTAAGTCGTGGCGTTCTCTGCCTGCTTGCCCAGTATAATCACGAGCGATTACTGTGCTCATTGACCCGTAGTTTGGTTTTAGGTCAGTCATATTCAGAACAATGTATTTAAAATGAAAAGGATTAAAGAATTACCCAATATACAGTGTGTATGTTTTCTGTGTGTAGATAATGACTTGGGAGCTGATCAAATACTCCATATTAACAGTACCTGGAAGTTATTTGACTTTTTAGATTGACAACATATAGCAATTGTATCTTGTCAGTCATGCACCGTGTGTAACCTTTCCCATTTCAAACTTCTCGAGTTCCACCGGTAAGATTAATATCAAACTTATCTGAAACGAGCCTGTCCAAGTGTTATAAATTTTGGGGTCACCTGTCTGTAATGTCAATCTATCATCAGGTTAGTCTATATAGACCTGTATACAGTAAACACCTATCTGTAATGTCAATATATCATCTCGTTAGTCTATATAGACCTGTATACAGTAAACACCTGTCTGTAATGTCAATATATCATCTCGTTAGTCTATATAGACATGTATACAGTAAACACCTGTCTATAATGTCAATATATCATCTCATTAGTCTATATAGACCTGTATACAGTAAACACCTGTCTATAATGTCAATATATCATCTCTCTAGTCTATATAGACCTGTATACAGTCAACACCTGTCTGTAATGTCAATATTTCATCTCGTTAGTCTATATAGACCTGTATATAGTAAACACCTGTCCGTAATGTCAATATATCATCTCTTTAGTCTATATAGACCTGTATACAGTAAACACCTGTCTATAATGTCAATATATCATCTTGTTAGTCTATATAGACCTGTATACAGTAAACACCTGTCTATAATGTCAATATATCATCTCGTTAGTCTATATAGACCTGTATACAGTAAACACCTGTCTATAATGTCAATATATCATCTCGTTAGTCTATATAGACCTGTATACAGTAAACACCTGTCTGTAATGTCAATATATCATCTCGTTAGTCTATATAGACCTGTATACAGTAAACACCTGTCTGTAATGTCAATACATCATCTCATTAGTCTATATAGACCTGTATACAGTAAACACCTGTCTGTAATGTCAATATATCATCTCGTTAGTCTATAGAGAGCTGTATACAGTAAACATTTGTCTATAGTCAATATATCATCTCGTTAGTCTATATAGACTTGTATACAGTAAACACCTGTCTGTAATGTCAATATATCATCTCGTTAGTCTATATAGACCTGTATACAGTAAACACCTGTCTGTAATGTCAATATATCATCTCGTTAGTCTATAGAGACCTGTATACAGTAAACATTTGTCTATAGTCAATATATCATCTCGTTAGTCTATATAGACCTGTATACAGTAAACACCTGTCTACAATGTCAATATATCATCTCGTTAGTCTATATAGACCTGTATACAGTAAACACCTGTCTGTAATGTCAATATATCATCTCTTTAGTCTATATAGACCTGTATACAGTAAACACCTGTCTGTAATGTCAATATATCATCTCGTTAGTCTATATAGACCTGTACACAGTAAACACCTGTCTGTAATGTCAATATATCATCTCGTTAGTCTATATAGACCTGTATACAGTAAACACCTGTCTGTAATGTCAATATATCATCTCGTTAGTCTATATATAGACCTGTATACAGTAAACACCTGTCTATAATGTCAATATATCATCTCGTTAGTCTATATAGACCTGTATACAGTAAACACCTGTCTATAGTCAATATATCATCTCGTTAGTCTATATAGACCTGTATTCAGTAAACACCTGTCTGTAATGTCAATATATCATCTCGTTAGTCTATATAGACCTGTAAACATCTGTCTATAATGTCAATATATCATCTCGTTAGTCTATATAGACCTGTATACAGTAAACATCTGTCTATAATGTCAATATATCATCTCGTTAGTCTATATAGACCTGTATACAGTAAACACCTGTCTATAATATCAATATATCATCTCGTTAGTCTATATAGACCTGTATACAGTAAACACCTGTCTATAGTCAATACATCATCTCGTTAGTCTATATAGACATGTATACAGTAAACACCTGTCTGTAATGTCAATATATCATCTTGTTAGTCTATATAGACCTGTATTCAGTAAACACCTGTCTATAATGTCAATACATCATCTCGTTAGTCTATATAGAACAGTATACAGTAAACACCTGTCTATAGTCAATATATCATCTCGTTAGTCTATATAGACATGTATACAGTAAACACCTGTCTGTAATGTCAATATATCATCTTGTTAGTCTATATAGACCTGTATACAGTAAACACCTGTCTATAGTCAATAGTTTATATAGACCTGTATACAATAAACACCTTTCTATAATGTCAATATATCATCTCGTTAGTCTATATAGACCTGTATACAGTAAACACCTGTCTATAATGTCAATATATCATCTCGTTAGTCTATATAGACCTGTATACAGTAAACACCTGTCTGTAATGTCAATATATCATCTCGTTAGTCTATATAGACCTGTATACAGTAAACACCTGTCTGTAATGTCAATATATCATCTCGTTAGTCTATATAGACCTGTATACAGTAAACACCTGTCTGTAATGTCAATATATCATCTCGTTAGTCTATATAGACCTGTTTACAGTAAACACCTGTCTGTAATGTCAATATATCATCTCGTTAGTCTATATAGACCTGTTTACAGTAAACACCTGTCTGTAATGTCAATATATCATCTCGTTAGTCTATATTTAAGCATTGAACTGTTACCAAATGGTAGTATACAGTCGATATGAATACAATTTGGGTGACAGATAAATAGAATGTCGCCCGTTAGGGCGACATGAAATATTTATCTGTCACCCAAATTGTATTAATATCGACTGTATACTACCATTTGGTAACAGTTCAATGCTTATATTTACATTCATAATTTTATTTTATTTACTGTAGCTTAAGACGCGTTTAAATTTGCCGCTTCTCCTATCACTGACGTCATCAAGTTCAAATACCGGAACAGCCGAAATTTCCAGAAGGAATAATATAGTCCCTCATGTCGTTAACAATAGCAATCACATGAAATGTTTTTTGCACAATTTGGCTTTATATTATATTTTATAAAAGTTTGTAGATATCTTCAAATTGTTCACAATTGCATAATTTCTGATTGTTTAAAAATAAAGCCGTTTTTCGGCGCATGATATACGGTTAAAATTTAGAAGTGATGCGGCGTTGAATGGGTACTGCACAGGACAGACTCGATTCCTCGAAACACTTATGTTTCTATCGACTGGATTTATGTTATTTTCAGAGGAACATCACCTCTTAAATTCTAAATGAACGTCGTCTTGACAGTAGGTTAAAACAATTCCAAGGATATTTCATTAGAAACAGAATCCAGTCTAACCGGTCACATCAGTGTCGCTAACTTAGCAGACGATGTT
Organism: Pecten maximus; assembly: GCF_902652985.1. NCBI lineage: Eukaryota > Metazoa > Mollusca > Bivalvia > Pectinida > Pectinidae > Pecten > Pecten maximus. The sequence goes on along the minus strand of NC_047028.1, from coordinate 1,742,189 downwards.
CAACTTCACAGGGGCTCGATTTTGGAGTAAGGTAGGCCTTTGACATCAGTGAATAACCACATAACTATAATTCAGTATGCATACACAACCAGAAACCATGTTGATACTGCCGATTTTTCGCAAGATGTTTTTTTTTTAAAATGCTGGACTTTAAATGTTGTCGTGTCTAGCATTTCTGACAATTCAACAACGAGCCCCTGTGTGACGACAGTGACAATTTGATTACTTCCTATAGATCAGGAATAGAGCTTATAATAATTTTGTGTCGAGTCGGTCGACTTCATTTTTTCTATTATTAAATTTTACTCTTATAACTTGCGTTACTTTTTTTGTGGTGGTTTACGTAGATAAATGCTAGCATTCGAAATCTCTCCTGGCCGAATGTAACTGGGGACCATTGTTTTGACCAGCAACACCTGGGGCTGTATCCCTACTCTGACCGAATCACTGTAAATTGTAGTATACACTCTGATGAATACAATTTGGTTTACAAACGACATATAGGCAAATGCAACACAGAATGTAAATATAGACCTGTATACAGTAAACACCTGTCTATAATGTCAATATATCATCTGGTTAGTCTATATAGACCTGTATACAGTATACACCTGTCTATAGTCAATATATCATCTTGTTAGTCTATATAGACCTGTACACAGTAAACACCTGTCTATAATGTCAATATATCATCTCGTTAGTCTATATAGACCTGTATACAGTAAACACCTGTCTATAGTCAATATATCATCTCGTTAGTCTATATAGACTTGTATACAGTAAACACCTGTCTGTAATGTCAATATATCATCTCGTTAGTCTATATAGACCTGTATACAGTAAACACCTGTCTATAATGTCAATATATCATCTCGTTAGTCTATATCGACCTGTAAACAGTAAACACCTGTCTATAATGTCAATATATCATCTCGTTAGTCTATATAGACCTGTATACAGTAAACACCTGTCTATAGTCAATATATCATCTCGTTAGTCTATATAGACTTGTATACAGTAAACACCTGTCTGTAATGTCAATATATCATCTCGTTAGTCTATATAGACCTGTATACAGTAAACACCTGTCTATAATGTCAATATATCATCTCGTTAGTCTATATAGACCTGTAAACAGTAAACACCTGTCTATAATGTCAATATATCATCTCGTTAGTCTATATAGACCTGTAAACAGTAAACACCTGTCTATAATGTCAATATATCATCCCGTTAGTCTATATAGACCTGTATACAGTAAACACCTGTCTATAGTCAATATATCATCTCGTTAGTCTATATAGACCTGTATACAGTAAACACCTGTCTATAATGTCAATATATCATCTCGTTAGTCTATATAGACCTGTATACAGTAAACACCTGTCTATAATGTCAATATATCATCTCGTTAGTCTATATAGACCTGTAAACAGTAAACACCTGTCTAAAATGTCAATACATCATCCCGTTAGTCTATATAGACCTGTATACAGTAAACACCTGTCTGTAATGTCAATATATCATCTCGTTAGTCTATATAGACCTGTATACAGTAAACAACTGTCTATAATGTCAATATATCATCTCGTTAGTCTATATAGACTCATATTGAGGTGGAGTCTCCTGTAACTGGCTGGTGGATTGTGATGTCTGTCACATGCTATTTAGAGCAGTGTTTGGTTGGAGCTGCAGCAGAATTTCCATGTATATCCCTATTACACACTATATATTAGGTTGTGTATTGGTATATCATACAAATTGTGATGAAGTGATAAAACCATAGCTTAGTCTGCAGTTACATATAAAACATTGTTTATTCTCAACAAAATTATATTACTGCATCAATAATGTACAACTATGTATGACTTTGTTGAATCTGTACAGTTCAAATGTTTTGCGATGATTTATTAAGTCAATATAATGTCTGGACAAGTCCTCATGTAAATCATCAGCCACCATAGGATGATTAGATTCCTCATCACAACAATGTCTTTCTCGCATAATAATTTAATATTAGTCCTTGTTTCCTGTCTTTTTTCGCACCATTTCCCTGAACTGTGACAGAATCTTTGTCTCGCGTTTTGAACGTTCTTCATGGTTAAATTTGGCTAGAGCTCTCTTCTCGTCCGCACTGTAAATCTGGTTCTCTTTACGTAGACGCACGGCCTCCATACGACGATGTCTGTAGAAATACAAGATATTTACAAATCAAGAAAAAAACATGATAACGGAACTATTCACCTTGGGGAGGATGTAACTTTATCAGATACAATTTGTATATAGACGTCAAATGTAGTTCAAATGCATGAACAAATTGTCAGAGGTTTTGTATACACTTTCTCTGCTTGTTCATAGTAATTCACGGTCATTTAGGATGCAATCGATTCACACATATTTATTCTTGAGAAATTTTTTTGAAAAGAAATATTCTTGAAAGCTTATTGAAAAATAAGGGTTTACAAAACAGTATGTTTACCTGTCAGAAAAATCTATCCATTTAAAACTACTACAAACCTGCTTCCACTCATAACATATCCGATATCCTCAAACGACACAATTTCATCACTAGTGAGACCAATTTCTCCTCTGCGTGGAATACGCTTGCCCTCCGCAATGTAAGCTGCCATGGCTGCACCTTCTCCTGGCAACAAGGCCTTACCATAGCTGGAAGTATTAAATCAAGTTTATATCACAACAGGGCCTTACCATAGCTGAAAGTATTAAATCAAATTTATATCACAAAAGGGCCTTACCATAGCTGGAAGTATTAAATCAAGTTTATATCACAACAGGGCCTTACCATAGCTGAAAGTATTAAATCAAATTTATATCACAACAGGGCCTTACCATAGCTGGAAGTATTAAATCAAGTTTATATCACAACAGGGCCTTATAACCATAGCTGGAAGTAAAATCAAGTTTATATCACAACAGGCCCTTACCATAGCTGGAAGTATTAAATCAAGTTTCAGTAGGACCTTTTAACTTCAAACTAGAACTATCGCCCAGGGCCCAACTCCTACCCCCTTGCCACCCATGATGTTATTTGTAGAATAATGAAATTAATTGCCCTGGATTTTCCTACAATAGAATCTGGGTCCATTAAAATAAACCCATTCCCCTAAAGAAAATCTTGTGAAAGTTCCTAATTTGCCACTGAAAATTCCCCATACAAAGGTCAATTTTTCAAGATTAAATATACTTGATGTGGAAAGTTGAATAAATAACAGAATGATGTCAGTACTAAATGAAATAAAAAAGAACATGAATTTGTTTGAATTTCACTTTCCTCTATTTTCCCAATTTCACATTTTGTTGCATAAAAAAATCCTAATTCAATGGACCCTGGACCCGGACGAAAAAACTGTATGGAAATTTGAATTCCTTATTGCAGTCTTGTAACACTGGGTCGGGGTAAATTTAGCTTTCAAAATGGGGAGGTAAATTCTACCTGTTATAGATAACGCACATCTACAATGTATAAGGATTATTGTTTCCATCACATTTATATGACAAATACCTATAGTAATGGGAAACCATTACAGAAGGGTATAAATAGAACACAAACATTTACATGTCAACTCAATCTCTACTAGTACAGTATGTAAATCTATCTATTTTACAACAAGTGTGAAATAAGTTATCAACTGATACTTATCACTCTAAATGTTGACCTCAATAGAAGTGTGTAAGGGACATGTTTGTGGTAGGAAACCAGAGTACCCAGGGAAAATCTGTCGGGACCAGCAGGTGAAACCTATAGGTCAAAGGTCAATGTCTGTGGTAGGAAACCAGAGTACCCAGGGAAAATCTGTCAGGACCAGCAGGTGAAACCTATAGGTCAAAGGTCAATGTCTGTGGTAGGAAACCAGAGTACCCAGGGAAAATCTGTCAGGACCAGCAGGTGAAACCTATAGGTCAAAGGTCAATGTCTGTGGTAGGAAACCAGAGTACCCAGGGAAAATCTGTCAGGACCAGCAGGTGAAACCTATAGGTCAAAGGTCAATGTCTGTGGTAGGAAACCAGAGTACCCAGGGAAAATCTGTCAGGACCAGCAGGTGAAACCTATAGGTCAAAGGTGAGTATGTTACCACAGTGCCACCCGACCACCCACATGGTGGTACTATTACTGTAAGTATCTGACCACCCACATTGTGGTTCTATTGCTGTGAGTATCTGACCACCCACATTGTGGTACTATGGCTGTGAGTATCTGACCACCCACATTGTGGTTCTATTACTGTGAGTATCTGACCACCCACATTGTGGTACTATTACTGTGAGTATCTGACCACCCACATTGTGGTACTATGGCTGTGAGTATCTGACCACCCACATTGTGGTTCTATTGCTGTGAGTATCTGACCACCCACATTGTGGTTCTATTGCTGTGAGTATCTGACCACCCACATTGTGGTTCTATTACTGTGAGTATCTGACCACCCACATTGTGGTTCTATTACTGTGAGTATCTGACCACCCACATTGTGGTACTATGGCTGTGAGTATCTGACCACCCACATTGTGGTACTATTACTGTGATTATCTGACCACCCACATTGTGGTTCTATTACTGTGAGTATCTGACCACCCACATTGTGGTTCTATTGCTGTGAGTATCTGACCACCCACATTGTGGTACTATGGCTGTGAGTATCTGACCACCCACATTGTGGTACTATTACTGTGAGTATCTGACCACCCACATTGTGGTACTATTACTGTGAGTATCTGACCACCCACATTGTGGTACTATTACTGTGAGTATCTGACCACCCACATTGTGGTACTATTACTGTGAGTATCTGACCACCAACATTGTGGTTCTATTACTGTGAGTATCTGACCACCCACATTGTGGTACTATTACTGTGAGTATCTGACCACCCACATTGTGGTACTATGGCTGTGAGTATCTGACCACCCACATTGTGGTACTATTACTGTGAGTATCTGACCACCCACATTGTGGTACTATTACTGTGAGTATCTGACCACCCACATTGTGGTACTATTACTGTGAGTATCTGACCACCCACATTGTGGTACTATTACTGTGAGTATCTGACCACCCACATGGTGGTAATATTGCTGTAGAGAACCTATTGGTCAACATTTCCTTCTACACAGTTACAGTTAAGAAAGTGATCCAAGATATAACTCACTCTAGTTGTTTGGTGACGGATGACTCCATGTGTTCAACAGGGCCAACAATATCCTCATCGCTACCTTCACCATCTTGCCTCTCTGTAAATATAAACTATTTATTTATCATCTGCCTAAACCTTAAACATCAGTTATATATATAAGATACACACTTTGTATCAGAATTCAAAGGTCAACATCACCATCACAATTTTGTCTAATTTATTCAATTAAAATGCAAATATCGTCATTTGTTTTTTCACCATGCCGTTATAACATTAGGTAAGGGCTCTCACTTTTCTTCTCCACCCAGACAATTTCCTCTTCGGAGCTCTCACTTTCCGATTCACTCTCACTTTGTTTAAACTTCTTCCTTGCTTTCTTAGCTTTCTTTTCCTTTTTGTACTTCTTACTGAAAAATCAAACATCATTTTCTGCATTGCAGCAATTCTTGCTATTAACTATTGAAGCACAAAAATGAGCAGTGAAATACTCCAGCCTTATTACTGAGCAGTGAAATACTCCAGCCTTATTACTGAGCAGTGAAATACTTCAGACTTATTACTGAGCAGTGAAATACTCCAGCCTTACTACTGAACAGTGAAGTAATCTAGCATTATTACTGAGCAGTGAAATACTCCAGCCTTACTACTGAACAGTGAAATACTCCAGCCTTACTACTGAGCAGTGAAATACTTCAGACTTATTACTGAACAGTGAAATAATCTAGCATTATAACTGAACAGTGAAATACTCTAGCCTTACTACTGAACAGTGAAGTAATCTAGCATTATAATTATAACTGAACAGTGAAATACTCCAGCCTTACTACTGAACAGTGAAATACTCCAGCCTTATTACTGAGCAGTGAAATAATCTAGCATTATAACTGAAAAGGCTTGGATTTTCGAAAAGGGTTGGGGGTGGGGTGGGGGGTGGGGGGTGGGGGGTGGGGTGGAGTAATTTAGGAATAATGTGAGTGCCATAGACGCAAGACAATTTTTTTTGGCGAGGGGTCTGGGGGCCAGGTTCCCCCCGGCGGCAAATGAAGATCCAGGATTTCCCCCCAAAAAAAGGGGAAAAGGGGGGGGGGGCGGGCAGCATTATAACTGAGCAGTAAAATAATCTATTACTGACTGAGCAGTGAAATACTCTAACCTTATACAACAGTGAAATACTCTAACCTTATACAACAGTCAAATACTCTAACCTTATACAACAGTCAAATACTCTAGCCTTATACAACAGTCAAATACTCTAGCCTTACAGAACAAAAATACATATCACACAATGATTTTTTTATCATTCATACTATACCTGTGCTTTTTGCTGCTTTTCTTCTTTTTCTTTTTACTGCTTTTCTTTTTATGTTTCCTTTTTTTCCTTTCTTCTGATAACAGAAATTTGAATAAAAATGACTTCAGAAATAACGAAACCAAGCACACCCTAAATTTCAAATATTATTCTATGAAGTTGTAATGTTTTACTGGTACAGGAAACTAAATTTCTGCTTTAATTTTTTTTTTTTATATTTTCAAAATAAAATCTGTCCATTTCCCCATACATGTACATATAAAGACATAGATGCACTGTGATGTGATTCTCTGTAAACAGCATTGTTCAACATATCCTGATGATAGATCAAACAGTTTTACCTTCTGAGTCAGAACTGTCACTTTCACTTAGAGATTCTGATTCTGTTTCTTGTTTATTTTTCTTATGTTTCTTCTTAATTTTGTTTTCCTCTTCAGACCTGTAATGATTAAGGCAATGTATATAATACAAATCTGCGGTTGTCTATTTATGACGGTACACCTGTGTAGTTCGTCAGTCAGATGGAAAGTCCCTATAGGACTGCCTGGCTCAGCTCTCCCTTCCTCACTCATATGGTCAGAATAAAAGTCTTGACAAGACTGGTTTGGCTCTCTTTCCCTGATAGGAATAGTTGTAGGTAGATTATGTAGGTTACTGCTAGAAATTATTATGTTAGGGGATAGAGTATAGTATAGTTTACAAGTCGCAGTCATACATGTATGTTTCATGTCAGTCATGTAGTAGTCAGTATTTAGACTAGGAACGAGTAATGTAGGTTTTTTAATACTGTGGCGATGTATGGGTAAGTCGAATATAGTAGCCCATGGCGGTGTATGGGTAAGTTGACTATAGTGGCCCATGGCGATGTATGGGTAAGTTGACTATAGTCGCCCATGGCGATGTATGGGTAAGTTGACTATAGTGGCCCATGGCGATGTATGGGTAAGTTGACTATAGTCGCCCATGGCGGTGTATGGGTAAGTTGACTATAGTGGCCCATGGCAATGTATGGGTAAGTTGACTATAGTCGCCCGCCGTTGTGTATGGGTAAGTTGACTATAGTCGCCTGTGGCGGTGTATGGGTAAGTTGACTATAGTCGCCTGTGGTTGTGTATGGGTAAGTCGACTATAGTCACCCGCTGTTTTGTGTGGGTAAGTCGACTTGAATCGCCCGTGGCGGTATATGGCTAAGTCGACTAATGGTGTCTGTGGCGGTGCAAAGCTAAGTCGACACTAGTCGCCTGCGGTGGTGTATGGGTTAGTCGACTATAGTCTATAAAAAAAGTCGACACTAGTCGCCTGCGGTGGTGTATGGGTTAGTCGACTATAGTCTATAAAAATATCTATTAAACGATTTGAACATATTCCCCAACACTTCCTCTGAATCTACTAAATGACTTAGAGATGTTCCCCAATACTTACTCTGAATCCATTAAATGACTTGGAGATGTTCCCCAGACTTCAGGAGCCCCACAAACACCTATGCGTTCCCTCTCACATCGTCTCCTGTAAAGAGAACCCATGAAATAACAAACAATAATCACATTATACACGTAATAACACAACTGAACGTTAAAAGTCCTTTCACCTAGGCTTCATCTTAAAAATAGCTTTTTGTGAATTTTATAATATGAATACATTATGCGTTTCTAAGGCTATGTAAATATTCTAATATCAATTATAATTATTCATATAGAATTAGATACTCCATTTTTTCACATTATACATATACATATTCCATCCATATTACCTGTCTAGAAATTCTGGTAATTGCTGATTGTTGGCCATCCTTCCTCCCTTCCCTTCATGTCCCCCATGACCTCCACTATGCCTTCCTCCACGACCTTGACCTCCAAACCGATTTTGCTGACCATTATGACCTCTATCATAGCCATTTTCATCAGGGGCTCCATTTCCCCATCTCCAATTAGGTGGTTTAGGGGTCTTGAAATCTGGTGACCTTGAATTTCTTCTATTTGGTGAATTTGATCTTGACCTCCTTGATGGTTTCTTGTATTCTGGAGACGTCCGTCTGGTTGGAGAATTAGACGGTGACCTTCTTCGTCTCCTTGTTGGTGATCTTGATCTCTGTCTGTAAGGAGATTTTCGTCTATAAGGTGACCTTGACTTCTTTCTCACAGGTGACCTTGACTTCTTTCTCGCAGGTGACCTTGACCTCCTTCTTACTGGTGACCTTGATCTTTTTCTTACTGGTGACCTTGACTGCCTTCTTACTGGTGACCTTGACTTTTGCTTATGACTATAGTCAGGTGAGTTTCTGCTATATTTTGATTGTTTCCGTGGAGGAGTTGAACTGCTGCTCCTCTGTCTGCGACGGCGGTCATCGATGCTGGACCCGGAGGAAGTTTCTGTGTCACTAGAACTCTCACTTCGGCGGGGCATTTTACAAGTATGTCTGTGAAAATAGATATATCTGGATTGTAAAATACTTTATATTGATGAAATAATGGATTTATCTTTTGGCATGGGACAGGCATATATATTGTTCTGTCCCGTTATACTTTTGTTCTAATGTAATGTGGAAATTTATGGGAGGGGGTAATTTACTCTTATAACGCAGAGTCCTTTTGATTGCTAAAATTCCCCCCACACGTATTATTCGGATATCAATTGGCTTAACCTCAAACTACAAATTGGTGGATTGATCGCCAAAATTAACCCCACACGTATATATAGTTTACATATCGAAATCGCAAAATTTACCTTGTTTACTTACATTTGTAAACATAATTTATTGGTAATTTTCAAAAATACAGGCTTTTCAATATCCAAGTTACATCAAATTGTGGAATTGTACTTTTATGTTGTGAAAAAGGAACTAAAATAATCAATAAAATTGCTGCTAACATATGCTCAATTTTTCTATCCCTTAAAAAAGGAATATGTATATTGTAACAAGACTGACATTGGTTATCATTAGTCTTCCACTAAAATTTGTCAGTCACTATATCTGTATAAAAGGAAAAATATGCAAGACAGGGACTCGATCAAACTACATTGTTATAAGTCCTTTGAACTCAAAACTAATTAGACCCAAATATCTATCCTCAAAAGTATTTTAATATCTGGTGTAGGGAATTCGTGAAGGACACAAATTTAGCAGCTCACTTGATGTTTTCTAAATATATTGCAACACGTTTAAACAGAGAAAAATTATAAAATCTCTGGAGATCTTATTTTTATCATAACTTCAAAGCTAGAAAATAATGGAGCTATAGCTAATATAACCATATCAGAAAATATTATCTTTTTTTTTTAATTACCTAAATTGATTCAAACATGTTAAGTTTTCGTACACCAAGAATTGTACAAAAGACTGGATAATTCAGCACCTTTCAATACAAATTGAGAGTTAAGATACAGAAGAGCCAAAAAATTAATCATCATTCAGCACTTTGTCCTTCTAAGACTTGTCAGTGCAATGCTGAAGGATTGAATTGTTGCATTTGATAACTAGGATAATTTTTTGTAATCTTTAATATTTTACGTATACCCTGCCACTATTCAAATGTCAGGATAAATAACTAAAATTTAATTACCGACAGACCTCTTATAATACAGATATGATCTATATTTGATAAACAATGCATTCAAATATGAAGTAACCAAGTTCCTTTGCTGTGACTTAATTACTAGTACTGTTTCCACAACAATAACGTTATGCTGATCGAGGCCACAGACAGATCTAAAAGAATTTGTATTTTCTCTGAACAGCATAATTCATTTGAATGCTTTTTACTTATTAGTTATTTGACTAGCATAAAGCGAGGGTTTATACGTATATGGACGGAATAAAACACCTAGATGGGACTAAATGGGTGTTCTGGGGTAAATAAATATCTCATTTATCCATATAATTTTATGTAAGGTAGGTGTTATGTAGCTGCGATAACGTAGCTCTAGACGACAGACGGACAATTTCTGACAGATGGTCGTCGTCAGAGCTACGATTCCTTCCCATTGCTCGTAATGTAGCAAAACAGTGAACCTCGAAAATGCTACAAATAGCGGATATCGTTTAATTTTGGAGTAATAGTTCGTATAATTAAACATTTCTAATACAATTTTGCAATGTATTGGCCTACCGTCTAATCTAGAAATCTTTAATTCGCATATTCTGATATCATACTGCTCGGAGTTGTCTCTGTGAACCGCCATGATACTTCTCGAAGAACTCTCGCGAGGATTCTAACCCAAATATGGAACCCGTGATCCATATATGGATGAAGCTACTACGATAAATAAATACATAATCAGAGATATATAACCACTCTTTTGTAACTCTTGTGAAGAAAGCGAATCTTACTTTGCGTAATTAAATAATTTCAGAATGAATTGACCTTCCTTACAGAGATATATTACTCCGAATCTGTTTTTCTGTTGAAATCTCGCGGAAACCTCATTAGCATCAATTTATTTTGATTTCCTTATAAGGAAATTGACCTTTACACTTGTATCAAAGATAGCGGTATGTTTGAACTGATATCTCCGGGTGTCTTGCTCGTTTTGGATTTTACTATTTATTGTCAAACATTTGAAGTAATGTGCAGGTTTAATTTGTTGCTTGAATATTCATAATAGATACCAGAATCATCAATTTACATGTGATTTTTTTATCTGAGAAAAATTTTACCACTGCTAATACTGCCCGATGTGAATCGCATCGGGGCTTGCTACACTATCGGCAATGGGAGGGACTTCATACCCTGCTGGAGAGCAGTGTAGGCAGGGTATGAATATTCGTTCTAGGTGTTATGTCACACCCGATTTTATTGTATTTGCTCCAAATTCTTAGCGACACCAAATTTAAACGGTGTCGGATAATTCCACGTTTTCATATAGTAGTGCGCTCTGGCCCTACATGTACGCCAGACATGGTGACAGGGCCAGAGAAAACTCGGGCTACAGTAGGCCTATATCGTGATAAAACAGGTACTAATAAGTCTAATTATCAACAGTTGCTATCTACATGCGGTCAGCCATGTATCTGCCTCTGTAACAGCCATAATCCAGGGCGTCAAGTAGATCCTTGAAAGTGTGAGTTTGACTCCCCAAAAACAAATTTGACTCTTGGGTTTGAAAGCACATGCATGTCTGTTTTGACCAGACACATGTCTGAGAAATAGTTATTCGACTTCTTAAACGGCTAAATCGCAAGGGTCAACTAGGTGCCCTGATAATTATTGGTAATCTCATATCCCATCACCTGATCGTTAGCTGAGTATTCACTAGGCCTACTCACTCATCCGTTCATATGATCTGATCGTCTACTGCAGTGCAGGTTTCATTTTTTTGGCAGTATCCACTATCGTCTCAGATTGTGTTCCTTTAACCACCTAACGTGGGATGAACTAAAGTTAAACTGGGAAGTGGGTAAATTCGATTACTGTTATGGTCATATATCAGTGCAATTTTGTGGGGATAAAAAGCTGCTTACAGTATCACTAAACGTACCTTCGACGACGGATACAGCGATTTCTTTTTGCCGGAAGTAATATGTCGATACTAAAATAAGAAACGATATCAGATAATCCGGATTTCACGAAGTCTCGTGGCGATATGAGATTTCGCGTTGCCGTAGCGATGTTTGAAAATGGCGGCCGCACCGTTCGTCAAGTATGATGACGGGGCCGTCCCCGATGGATTTGCAGCAAATTGCTTTCCTGTTCGGACATTACTGAGAAATACGGATGATGGTATGTTGAAATGATCCATGAATACAACAACTCACTTAAATTGTTCTGGGTATTGCCCCTACCAGTGTATTTCTCAAATACAAAGTCCACAAAGTTCGTCATCTTTTTCCAAAATAGAGACTGTTTTGTTGAATGATAAGATCTTCACGGTACTATTCACAATGGTTTTGCCTACATATAGTCAGTACATACGATTGTAAAATGTTTAAGTATAGACTAAGGTCACTTGAGAAAATTGATACGGTATGCACCTGTTTGATTTTGTTTGTAAAAAACCAGACTTGTACAGAGAATAATAATTCAACAATGTGTACTTACTGTAGTCTGTACAGTGCTGGTGCTGTACTGTACTCAGTAGACTAGTCACATCCTGCCAAGTCTGGTAGTGACTGCAGAACATTTCAAAATCCAGGCTGATTTTGTTTTGATGATCAAATTCACACCTGATTGTTATGACCTTCGGAAACATACTAATGTAACGGGAGTGCTACTGTGACTGCTAAGTTTAGTCTACTGTATAGGTCAAAACTTAGTTTTAGACTAACAGGTGACTTCTTCCAGGTTTTTCTCAGTTGTAAATGACAAGTAATAATACCTATATAATTCCCTAATACAGTTAATACTATATTTCACTGGATCAACCAGGATCACTACCTTTTTTATTTCAAGCCTGAAACAGAATGAATAAAATGTGAAAGTGTTCACCTTTATAATCCCAAGAACCTGTGCACATGCAACCATCACTCACCAGGCTGGACACACTCATTCTCACCAAATCAGCGCTAATACAGGAGGCCATTCCTCCCCAGTTTTGTTGGTAAAACTAAGCTACTAAGTGATACCTAACAAATCTTGTCTCCATCACACTAAGGACTCAAAAGTATACATGTTATAATTTTATGATATTTATTATTGTATCATGACATTAGATTAAACAATGCTTAATAAAGAGCAGTTATTGAGATTGGAATGATTGATCAATGATTCATGTATATGAACATTTTACAAATTACCAGTTTTGAGTTGTGGGTTAGTGAAACGGTCTCATACCCATAGAGAAACAGATTAAGTATTAAACAAACACAACAAAACCTAATTTAATTGGAACTTATGTGACTAAGTCTTGAAATCTATATCATGTCACTTACTATTATATATATAGTATACATGTACATATGCAAGGGGGCAGAGTGGTTAAGGTGTACCAACACTTTAACACTAGCCCTCCACCACTGGGTTGCGAGTTCGAAACCTACGTGGGGCAGTTGCCAGGTACTGACCGTAGGCCGGTGGTTTTTCTCCAAGTACTCTGGCTTTCCTCCACCTCCAAAACCTGGCATGTCCTTAAATGACCCTGGCTGTTAACACTGGGAGACACGAATGTACTAGTTTTTTCATATTTTCTACTAATTCTGAAATTTTCAGCAACGTATCTAATTATGAATTTTCATGGCTAATTTTCGACGGTCAAAGCTAGTTCTGTGAATCATATCCAATTTAACATGACCACCGTCTAATTCTATCGAGCTATCTAGAAATCATGAACTTTACACTATTTATTTCATGACTATCTAAAAGTTTCTTATTTCGACGAGATTTCCCCCGACAGTCTAGAAATGTCCGACAGGATCTATTTTTTTCTCCACTGACGCTAATTCTGCTCCTCGAATCTAGTATTGACGGAGCAATCCAGTTTTCGTGAAAATCGCCTAATATTAAACGTCATGACGAATATTGCGAGATTCGCCTCGGGCGGTTCTGTCGCGCGGCAATACCAGCACTGCCAGCCGTAGACTACTTTACCTGGACAGCAGCCATCCGTGACCATCGAGTCCCGCGGCTAGCCTCGACTTGGGAGCGCTCAGCCGTGAAGCGGTCCTACCATAATCACCTATACGGTGTCGGTACCAACTCGAATTAAGTGTTCAAGCTATAAATATGCGATACATACATGATAAGATACATACATAATGTATATCACATGATGTATATCTATATTTCTGATATCACATACGATACATTCACTTTTCTTGCAGATTGTTCCAGTTAAATTTTCATTAAATGTGCTGCATGTACATCAATATCATAAGACACCTGTAAAAATAAAAGTATTACATTCACAATGCGACGATTACATATTTATTGTTATTCAATTGAGGCAAATTTTGTATCAATAAACGATTAAGTTGCGTACTTACCGTACGTTTAAATCTGTTTTTACCCCAGAATCATATATATATACTGTTGTAAATTTTAAGCATAGGCAAACGTTAGCCAAGTTCCGTTGTAGTAATTTGAAATTGAAAATAGAGACAGGCCGGTATTCTCGTTCTCCCTTAGCATTACATGAGAGGAAATGTATTTTATGTCAGTCAGGATTAGTAGAAGACGAGCGCCATTTTTTAATTGACTGTAAGTTTTATTCAGATATTAGGCGAATTTTATTTAGTGAAGCAAGCAATTATTGTCCAAACTTTTTAGAATTAAACCCATATGAACAATTTCATTATCTTATGACAAGTGATGATCTTCAGCCTATTTTAGCTTATTCACTCTATCTGATGTATCGCAGAAGATCCTGTTTTACCTATATTTAACAGAACTTTTTACTATATTGTGTCTCATAAGTCTGGATGTGAATATAATTTTAATGCAACTTGTAAAGTTTTTATGACTTCTACTGTATTTTATATATCTGTAATATTGACACGTGAATAAAATAATTTGTATTGTATTGTATTGTATTAATAAAAGAAAGAATATTGTATCGAAAACCTCTTGTCATCCACTTCACAAGGACACCTGAACAGTTGTTGATTACATTAGGCCTGGGGCATTTCTAAATTGAACCTGCTGGTTGGCTTCCTGCCTTAGGCGAGAGCACAGGTAAATCCCCGCCCTCTTTTTGGGATGAACTATAAGCTGGTTCTGTATTTAACATGACAAGTATATTAGTCCTACAATATAAGACTTCGAATGTACAAACGTTATCTTTTACGTTTATTGTCGGGTATCAACATTTTTGTTATTTGCCGAACCTCTAAGTACATCTTCTTTTGAACAGATGCCTGCATCAGAGACCTATATATCAACTATATACGTCCCTGGTTATATATAGAGGAATATTGTAATTACCAATGGGTTAACACTATCCGAGCTCTAATATATACAAGCTTACTAATAAGAAAATTTGAAACTGTATGCATCACATCGATGAGAGTAGAGACTTGTGATATACAAGTCTCTGATGAGATATAGAAAAACAACTAAACCATAAATCCTATATAGTGTCTCCGATATTCTATAGATATTTCTTACTGAATATTGAACTGTTTTTTATTATCCATACATTTATAATGACGCCGAGGGTATAATATGTATGCATTTCATGTAACTTCTCTGTGCATATTTTGTTGTGTATAGTGTGACCAGTATAGTCATTATGAATCAAACATGAAATAGAAGATTTGTGAAAAAAAAAGATGTGTTGAACTATCATGTCTTACGTTTGACATAAAGAAAACAACTGTGTTATATAATAAAATCTTTCAATTCAATTCAATTCATTTATTACTTTAAACCTTACGGTTTATCAGTAGTATTATCAGCAAAGCGTTGTCGTTCCAAGCCGATGTTCTTAATTCAATTTGTGAAACACCTGATAATAATAATATGTTTATAATATGTACTTATGGGCCGTATGGCCTAAAGTCAATAAAGAATTTGAAAATTGATAAAACGTTTCGTGTTATTAAAGATATTCTTTCCTTATATATGATCAGTGATAATCCTATATAGCTTTATGGATTCGTACGTGCTAACTTCGGAATAACATATATTGATATCAGAGAATTTGAAATTGTGTTTTACAGCACGTTCTAGATATCGCCTGAATTAGCTGTTTTTGTTTTCACTCTTATCAGTTTCTATGTTTTCAATATGACTACACTATTGTATACTCCACACACCACTCATTCATTCGATATTACCGCTCAGAAATGTCATAACATCTGTATCGTCATTACATTGTATATCGATGCTGTCTATCTTTCGTTAAATTGCATTTTAAAAATAGTGAAGATAAAAAATTGTATGCTGTCATTTTCAGCATGCTTATAAGTCGTAAGGATTGAATTGAATAAACATTTCAAACAAAAACAAGACCGGTCTATAATCCTTTAATTAATTCGATCGCTGTATAGAAAACCAAGGTACCGCTACAAAAACTAAATTGTACGGGTTAATGCCGGGGGCTAAGATCTCGCAGCGGTTGCTATGACTACTCTGTGTGTCAAGCGACCGCGATCTACTACCTGTTCCCCTGTCGACACGGGTGACCAACTCAGACTTTTTATCTATGTCAGTGGCGTAGGAAGTCGGCAAAAAGTGGGGGGGGGGGGGGGGGCAATTTTTTTTTTTTTTTACGCACTAAACTAATCGTATGCCATCTCCGCAAAATTAGGCAATAATTATCATTTCAACATCCCATGATAATTTTGATAATTTATGTAGTACAAAATAAGTTATTTACGCAAATCAGGATATATATTATTTATGGCAAAACATGAATCACCAGGCCCGGCCAGGATTTTCGAAAGGGCGGGGGTCCAGTAATTTAGTAATAATGCGCGCGCCGTAGGCGCGAGCCGATTTTTTTTTGCTTTTTTTTTTTTTTTACGAGGGGTCTGAGGGGCCGCCCAGCGGGTCCAGGGCAGCGCCCTGATAGGGGGTTCAAGGGGGTCCAAGCCCCCCGCGGAAAATTAATATAGCACATTTTCAATAATTCGGGATCAGGAGCGGATCCAGGAGTTTCCTAAGGGGGTCCAGTAATTAAGTGATCATGCGAGCGCCATAGGCGCGAGCCAATATTTTCCCCCTTTTTGCGAGAGGTCTGGGGGCCCCAGGGTGGCGAAGCACCCCTGCGGATCTGCAATCGAAAGGGGGGGGGCAGTAATTTAGTGATAAAGCGAGCGCCGTAGGCGCGAGCCGATTTTTTTTCCTCGTACCTGTCGGTAATTAGTATCACTCTATTCACGTTAAAACCGCGCATTCTTATTCATGTTGTGTTTCTGTCTTGTTCTCATTATGAACTCAATTAACTTCACAAATTATCATCAACTTATTGAATCTATGTGATGAAGTTAAGCAAAATTTCGTATTAAGATATAAACATTGACTTACCAGGCTATTGCAGACGACCAACACACAGGTCTGAGGATTGATGTACTAGTATAAAAGTCGGAATGTTCCGGATGTACAAGATAAAGTTTTTATCGCTGCCTTCAAGAAAACATTATCGGTTCGAAAATATATAAATTCGTGTTAATTCCCCTTTTTTAGATTTTGGATGTCAAAAAGTGGGGGGGCAAAAAGATATGTTTGCCCCCCCCCCCCCCCCAATAAACTATGTTTTTAAAAGAACATGTAAAGTGAAAGCTGTTTTATGTATAGCGGGCATATGTGTCCTACAAACACCACACATCTGTCACGTCCCGGAGGTTCACAAACAAGTAGAAATTACAAACGTTAAATACCTTAAATAAAAGACCCGGATTTTACAACTTACCATCAGTCTATTTTTTTTTATGATTTTTACGTACCAGAAACCCCAAGCTATATATCTAAAAGTACGCTACACCAGCGAGAACTACCGAAGAAGTCCGATAATTATTAAACCCGTATTAACTTAACAATGTGACGCTTAATTAAGTATCATACGACTATTGACTAATTTGTGTGTAATCAACCCAGTTCTTGCGATCACTGCTTAATATGTAAATGTGTATGTAATTAATAACATGCATCTTTCAATGAGTCGTCTTTTCACGTAACGGTGTTACAAAGCCGATATCCGTGTTTACCCAATACAAGTGTTCATGATGTTAATTACCGTATTTGAGATTGATTAATTATGGTATCACGTACTGTATGTTTGTGCGTAAATTCTTGCTAATTACGAAATAGCAATATGTGTTCCTATAAAAGTTGCCGTCTGTAAAATAACTATAATAGATATTGTACGTTAAGTTGATAAAAGCAAAACCAGGCTATACTATAAAATCCTTTAATACTGTAAAGTTTAAAAAGGTCGTAGAGAAAAAGTAATGTACCATTATAAAAACAAAAGTTACACTTTGTAACACAGGTAAACACCCGGGGCTATGTCCTGGCAGCGGTCGCTATGACTACGCACAGTGTCAAGCAATAGTCTGTACAGCTGTCGACACGGGTGACTTGCCCCGACATTTTTTCTCCTCGTGGTGAAAAAATTGTCCGGATTATTGCGGGAAATTTACTAATGAAAAGTACGTTCCGTTTCCAAAATGGGCTTCCAGAATCGGAATCCGAATTTCCTGACTGGTGAGTACAAATAACGTTACGGAAATCCGTTCCCGTGCATTTCCGTCCGGACTGCGAGTTTTCCGGACTATCGGCGTCCGGATTATCGCGGGTCCACTGTACACTGAATGGTCAACAAATGATAAACGTTCTGCCTGATGAGAGTCGCCGAGCGATGTGTGCAACATCATAGGGATTCCATTAGTTCTATTTCTAAATAATAAGACAATTTAGGCAAACTTGCTATAGAAATGCAAGATATTTAAATATGTTTTCTTACATATTCCTTGTTGGAATCATGTATAAAGTAAAAATGTAATTTACCTAAATATACAAGCAAATAAAGGTTTTTTTTTTTTAACTTATTTTTTATTGCTTCAAATGTAGGCATGAGGATTGGGCAGAAGTTATACAACTTATTAAAGCCCCCTCCTCCAAACATTTTTACAACGATGTGACACAAAAAATGGACATTTACATTAATTTTACGATTGACAAATTAGAAAGGAAGACTAAAGAGAGAAAGTGAAAGGAATACAGATAATTATACAAAAATGAATTGATGTCTAACAAAAAAATTTGATTTACACACAATAACATAATATCTGCCTAGAACAAACTAACTACGTTTGCACGCTCCTTCATCTTATCATTGTCCTTTCATGCTCATTCCTTAATCGTTCTCCTTTTGATAATCAAGCTCCTGCTAGGTAATATAATATAGATTTACAACAGGGACATAAACCCTCAGTAATTGCATGTATGACATATAGATATTAGACCTCTCATTTTATGAATACTAGGGTTAATACAGTAATACTGTGGGATGCATTTTGAAAGAATAATTTTCATTTCAATATGTTAACATAAATAGATGATGGAACTCGTCTCCAATACTTTCGTTGCAAAAATCTCCTTTATATATATATTATACCACCTTCCTGTCATGATACGAATTTTTAAATTAGACGTATGAAATTTAGTTAAATGTAGTGTATTTATTTCCGATAATATTGTTAATTGTGGAAGAACGAATCGTCCGTATCATTTGAGTCGGTACCGACATCGTAAGTATAGGTGATTATGGTAGGACCGCTTCACGGCTGAGCGCTCCCAAGTCGAGGCTAGCCGCGGGACTCGATGGTCACGGATGGCTGCTGTCCAGGTAAAGTAGTCTACGGCTGGCAGTGCTGGTATTGCCGCGCGACAGAACCGCCCGAGGCGAATCTCGCAATATTCGTCATGACGTTTAATATTAGGCGATTTTCACGAAAACTGGATTGCTCCGTCAATACTAGATTCGAGGAGCAGAATTAGCGTCAGTGGAGAAAAAAATAGATCCTGTCGGACATTTCTAGACTGTCGGGGGAAATCTCGTCGAAATAAGAAACTTTTAGATAGTCATGAAATAAATAGTGTAAAGTTCATGATTTCTAGATAGCTCGATAGAATTAGACGGTGGTCATGTTAAATTGGACATGATTCACAGAACTAGCTTTGACCGTCGAAAATTAGCCATGAAAATTCATAATTAGATACGTTCCTGAAAAAATGGACAGGGTTGGGTTAAATTAGATCTTTTATGGTAAAATTGGTGAAAATTTCAGAATTAGTAGAAAATATGAAAAAACTAGTACATTCGTGTCTCCCAGTGTAATAGGACGTTAAACAAAAACAAACAAACAAATACATATGCATGTCATTACAGTGGTTATAAACAGACAATGGGAGGGTAGTTAATTCTTCATTTGTTATCCTCAATTACCTAAACATTAGTTTGAGATCATCTACAAATCCTAAGTTGCTGGTAGCAGGTTAGTGAACTGTTTTCTATACCTCTACACATCTGCAACTACAATTTTTTTTATATAGTTCTTATCAGGCATTTTAATTGTATAGAACTTTTTTTAATCAACATTTATACTAGAGGCGCTTGTGTAGAAAATAAAGGTAAACAGAACATACCTGTAATATAAAGGTAAACAGGACATACCTGTAAGATAAAACAGAACATACCTGTAAGATAAAGGTAAACAGAACATACCTGTAAGGTAAAGGTAAACAGAACATATCTGTAAGGTAAAGGTAAACAGGACATACCTGTAAGGTAAAGTAAACAGAACATACCTGTAATATAAAGGTAAACAGAACATACCTGTAATATAAAGGTAAACAGAACATACCTGTAATATAAAGGTAAACAGAACATACCTGTAATATAAAGGTAAACAGAACATACCTGTAAGATAAAGGTAAACAGGACATACCTGTAACTGCACCATTTTTTTATTTCAGGAAATGGAGCATGGCTGGTTGCTCAAAGGGCAGAGCAGAGACGTCGTTTCAAGGCAGTTCTCTGCACAAAGCCACGTACATATTCTAGGATCAAAGGAGAACGGAAAAGGGCAGAGAAACAGGGCACAATTTTAGCAACCCAGAGCTTCATTAATGATGATGAGGATTTGGAAGAACCCCCAGTTCTTGATGGATTTTTTTTGGTTAGGATTTGTAATATAATTTACTTTGAGTGAAATTTCTGTTAATAATGTGTAAATCCTTGCCTAGAAAAGTGGTATATTACACTAATCCACATTGAAACATGCAATTTTATAAGATTCTTTCATAAGTGGGTATTAAAGATATTTTGGTATTATACCCAAGAAGTCACAAAGCATGTAAAACTCCAGACTTTGATCATATTTTTCTCTCATATCTGGCTTTTTCTGTCACAATTTCCCCATCTTATGCATTGATTTAGTGATGGTGTGTACCGCAAGGGGAATTATTTATCGTGAAACAAGGGTTATAATATCAATACAAGGGTCGTGATACAGCAAAAACTTTGATATATTTTGATGACCCTTAGGAATTTTGTGAAAATAGTGCAATAAAGTTTCATACCATGTTTCCTGCTCCCATGGGCCCCTGATTAATTATAGGAAGCTGCTATTAAAACTGCCTATTAAATATCAGATATTATGTCAACTATTACAAGGAATTTGTCAAAGGTACCTTGTCATGGTTATACATAATGTACTTCAATATATTGTTACATAGCAAACTGATTTTCTTCTTTCTTTTTGTAAAAAATAATCATTGTTCATACTTAGCACATTTGTACCAGTGGGTTTTAAGTTTGTCACTGATGTTCCTGTGAGTTATTAAAGCTTTTGTATTGAAGACATTTTTGAAAATCAAGTTCTTGTCAAAGAGACAATTATACATATTTAACATGGAATAATCGTTATGTTAGATTGATTATTAGGTACAAAAATATCAAATACCAATTTGCAATTGTTTTGGGAATGAATTTTATTTCATGAACATCAAGTTGAATTGTGAAGCGAAGCAGTATAATTACATAGTGAATGTACATTTCAGTTGATAAGAAAAGGCTCCAATCATAATTGTGCTGTCCTCCTTATAAATGTGATTTAAGTTCAAAGTTACATTAGTGCAACTTTAAAGCATTTGTTTTAAAAAGGGAATGTGGAACAGTCTTTCTCACATCCATTATGTATATGGTAATTAGGTTGGATCATGTTCATGATAGACTCCATTTCATTGCAAGCAATCAAGACCAAACATCCAAGTTTTATCAAACTGGTATGTTGAATAAATTTTAAAGTGGAAAGTAAGCACTCTAAATTCCTAATGTGTGTAAAGGTAAGACTTTAAAGTGACTGTTTCAGATGAAGCACTGCTGTGTTGAAGACCCCGTAGATCTGTGTTCTGTAAACATTGCCGGGAAGGAGTTGACAGAATACAAGGAGGAGGACTTCCAACTATTTGACAATGTGGCGTATGTCAATGCAGCAGAAAATTATCTCCCCCTTGGTTAGTTTTTCCTCCTCAAGAAACAATTTTCAACCGATATGTCAATTGTATGTGTAACTACATATGTAAGATCTATATACATGTATATGATAAATCTAGATGCAGTTCCCCTGATTCCTGTACTCACAGAATTTCTGGAAATACTTAAATTTAATATTGTGAAACTCAATGTTTTTAGCAATACACATGAAAAGGACTGATGAAAATAAATTGTAGATTGATGACTGTATATAAAGATATGTAATACATTTATTTGCAATATATGTGAATATTTAATTAACTACATATACATATCTCATCATGATTGTCCGCAGAATTTTCATTAGAAGGACTGATTTTATGATTTTATTACATATGTTTACAGAGGCTTTTCGAGGATTTCCCATCATACGAGAACTTGAGGTCCCCCTGAATGCCATTAGAAATATCAAACTGAATCCTGGGGATTATCCCCATCTAGAGGTTGGTATTTGTTTTGACCATAAATAAAAGACATGTCGAATCCAAAGTGATATTCTTAATTAAATTATTTAATTTTACTTTTCACATACCTGGTACATGTATTCACTTAATAAATAATGTTAACGTTGTTACCAAAGTAGAAAGTTTTAACTGTATCTGTTACAGATTATTTCATGTCCGCCCCCACCGACCCCTCCATGTCCGCCCCCACCGACCCCCTCCATGTCCGCCCTCACCGACCCCCTCCATGTCCGCCCCCACCGACCCCCTCCATGTCCGCCCCCACCGACCCCCTCCATGTCCGCCCCCACCGACCCCCTCCATGTCCGCCCCCACCGACCCCTTCCATGTCCACCCTCACCGACCCCCTCCATGTCCGCCCCCACCGACCCCCTCCATGTCCGCCCTCACCGACCCCCTCCATGTCCACCCTCACCGACCCCCTCCATGTCCACCCCCACCGACCCCCTCCATGTCCGCCCCCACCGACCCCCTTCTTTTGATGATGTGTGTCTTTTACAGATTATTTCATGTCCACCCCCACCGACCCCCTCCATGTCCGCCCCCACCAACCCCCTCCTTTTGATGATGTGTGTCTTTTACAGATTATTTCATGTCCGCCCCCACCGACCCCCTCCATGTCCGCCCTCACCAACCCCCTCCTTTTGATGATGTGTGTCTTTTACAGATTATTTCATGTCCGCCCCCACCGACCCCCTCCATGTCCACCCCCACCGACCCCCTCCATGTCCACCCTCACCGACCCCCTCCATGTCCGCCCCCACCGACCCCCTCCATGTCCGCCCCCACCGACCCCCTCCATGTCCGCCCCCACCGACCCCCTCCATGTGATGATGTGTGTCTGTTACAGATTATTTCATGCCCGCCCCCACCGACCCCCTCCTTTTGATGATGTGTGTCTGAACAGTGATGATATAGATATTATACGGTTATTTTGTACAGATGGTGGACATGTCCTACAACAATCTGTCTCATGATGACGTCCTAGCCCTCGGCACGTTACCTTCACTGAAAGTGCTTCACCTGACAGGGAATCACTTCCGCTCCCTTCCTGTTGACCTGGCCATCCCCTACATCGACCCAAATAGGTCAGCATTAACTGCTTAACTTAGATACAAATATGTTCTCATCTCAACATAGACAAAGATGTGTTCTTATCTCAATATAGACCAAAATGTGTTCTCATATCAACTTAGCTGACAATGTGTTCTCATGAACTTGGACAAAAATATGTTCTCATCTCAACTTAGATAAAAATGTGTTTTTATATCAACTTAAACAAAAATGTGTTCTCATCTCAACTTAGCTGTCAATGTGTTTGCATATCAACTTAGACAAAACTGTGTTCTCATTATCAGTCTAGCCCGAAACTTGTTCTCATATCAATTCAACCGACAATGTACTTTCAGTTACCATCTTAGCCGGCAATGTGTTCTCATATCAATTATAAACAGTTTTTTTTTTATAAAACATTCATATGTTTTCAAGTTTCAGACTAAAAGAACTTTTTTTTTAAATTGTTGCTTATCAATTTGAAAGACAAATGTTCATCGAGATCTTTTGATTGAATAAGTGTTATTGAAACTGGTTGGCTTGATGTTGTGATTAGAAATCGGAGCAGGATATTATTATCAGTGTTTCAAATTATAATTATGTAGAAACCATTTTTGAATTATCAGAAGTAATTTTCATCTATATTTAGATATTGTTAAAATTTGTTCTTTCAGTAAACGACAAGTACCACGCTTCAAGAATTTAGAAATTTTGATGTTGGATGACAACAGGTTGTCCGATGTGCGTGTGTTTGCAGCTTTAGCTGGTTTGAACAGGTATTTACCAATGGATACTTGTTGGTTATATCAAACATCCATTTCTTTCCATTATTTTGAAAGTTTCTCTACAGTTTCAAGTTACCTACCGGTGAAATGGAGGGGGTGGGGGGGGGGGGGGGGGGGGGGGGGAGCTATATTTTTTTCATCTCTGTCCGTCTTGTACGTATGTACATAACACCAGAGAGTTTGTCAGTGCTAGTGGCTCCATTCCTTTAGAGATTTTGATCAAACTTCTCACAATGATTAAAAACCATAATGTTTTGGACAAGTTTGTGTTTCAGGGTTTTGGGTCAAGGTCACTTACTATTTTTAGCAGGGGTCGTTAGGGGACATGTTTCGCATGAGCTATACCCACTATGCTTGTTTGATTCAGCTTGTTTTATACAAATCTTATGAGAAATTCTTAATTGACTGAAGAAAGAATATAAAATTTACTTTTTCTTGCAGACTGAGACATTTGAATCTTGAGAAGAATGAAATATTTTATGTACCACAACTTAAATCTGTGGAGGGAACAATGGTGGTCAATGAGGATGAAAAAGCAGCAGAAAAATTAAGGAAATCTGCTGTGAAATCTGCTAGAAAATCAGCTCGAACTCCTCATTCAGGAAAGCAGACAGAACGAGAACCGGAGGTATCTGTGGTTGTTGGACAACCAGAAGGGGAAAAAACTGACATTTCTAAAATGGATACAACTTTGGCATCCGAGTCAATCTTAGCCCCAGCTAACACTCTGGATATCAGGTCAGAGGTCAAATCTATGGAGGACCCAGCTAGTAAAAAACCAGAAACAAGTAATGTGACAGGTGAGATAACAGTATTTTATCAAAATGAGTATGGGGAACTATTTGTTGTTTGGTATGGAGTATGGGGAACTATTTGTTGTTTGGTATGGAGTATGGGGAACTATTTGTTGTTTGGTATGGAGTATGGGGAACTATTTGTTGTTTGATATGGAGTATGGGGAACTATTTGTTGTTTGGTATGGAGTATGGGGAACTATTTGTTGTTTGTTATGGAGTATGGGGAACTATTTGTTGTTTGGTATGGAGTATGGGGAACTATTTGTTGTTTGGTATGGAGTATGTTGAACTATTTGTTTGGTATGGAGTATGGGGAACTATTTATTGTTTGGTATGGAGTATGGGGAACTATTTATTGTTTGGTATGGAGTATGGGGAACTATTTGTTGTTTGGTATGGAGTATGGGGAACTATTTGTTGTTTGGTATGGAGTATGTTGAACTATTTGTTTGGTATGGAGTATGGGGAACTATTTGTTGTTTGATATGGAGTATGGGGAACTATTTGTTGTTTGATATGGAGTAAGGGGGAACTGTTTTCTGTTTGGTATGGAGTATGGGGAACTATTTGTTGTTTGGTATGGAGTATGGGGAACTATTTGTTGTTTGGTATGGAGTATGGGGAACTATTTGTTGTTTGATATGGAGTATGGGGAACTATTTGTTGTTTGATATGGAGTATGGGGAACTATTTGTTGTTTGGTATGGAGTATGGGGAACTATTTGTTGTTTGATATTGAGTATGGGGAACTATTTGTTGTTTGATATGGAGTATGGGGAACTATTTGTTGTTTGGTATGGAGTATGGGGAACTATTTGTTGTTTGGTATGGAGTATGGGGAACTATTTGTTGTTTGATATGGAGTATGGGGCACTATTTGTTGTTTGGTATGGAGTATGTGGAACTATTTGTTGTTTGGTATGGAGTATGGGGAACTATTTGTTGTTTGATATGGAGTATGTGGAACTATTTGTTGTTTGGTATGGAGTATGGGGAACTATTTGTTGTTTGGTATGGAGTATGGGGAACTATTTGTTGTTTGATATGGAGTATGGGGAACTATTTGTTGTTTGATATGGAGTATGGGGAACTATTTGTTGTTTGGTATGGAGTATGGGGAACTATTTGTTGTTTGATATGGAGTATGGGGAACTATTTGTTGTTTGGTATGGAGTATGGGGAACTATTTGTTGTTTGGTATGGAGTATGGGGAACTATTTGTTGTTTGGTATGGAGTATGGGGAACTATTTGTTGTTTGATATGGAGTATGGGGAACTATTTGTTGTTTGATATGGAGTATGTTGAACTATTTGTTGTTTGATATGGAGTATGGGGTATTTTTGTTGTTTTATATGGAGTATGTTGAACTATTTGTTGTTTGGTAAGGAGTATGGGGAACTATTTGTTGTTTGGTATGGAGTATGGGGAACTATTTGTTGTTTGGTATGGAGTATGGGGAACTATTTGTTGTTTGATATGGAGTATGGGGAACTATTTGTTGTTTGATATGGAGTATGGGGAACTATTTGTTGTTTGGTATGGAGTATGGGGAACTATTTGTTGTTTGATATGGAGTATGGGGAACTATTTGTTGTTTGGTATGGAGTATGGGGAACTATTTGTTGTTTGGTATGGAGTATGGGGAACTATTTGTTGTTTGGTATGGAGTATGGGGAACTATTTGTTGTTTGGTATGGAGTATGGGGAACTATTTGTTGTTTGATATGGAGTATGGGGAACTATTTGTTGTTTGATATGGAGTATGGGGAACTATTTGTTGTTTGGTATGTAGTATTGAGAACTATTTGTTGTTTGATATGGAGTATGGGGAACTATTTGTTGTTTGATATGGAGTATGGGGAACTATTTGTTGTTTGATATGGAGTATGGGGAACTATTTGTTGTTTGATATGGAGTATGTTGAACTATTTGTTGTTTGATATGGAGTATGGGGTATTTTTGTTGTTTTATATGGAGTATGTTGAACTATTTGTTGTTTGGTAAGGAGTATGTTGAACTATTTGTTGTTTTATATTGAGTATGTTGAACTATTTGTTGTTTGGTATGGAGTATGGGGAACTATATATGTATTTATATTTTATCTGGCATATATTCATATATTCTAACTGGTATATTAATTATTTTAGCTGGTATATAATCTATCTGGAACATTTTTAACTGGTATATTAATTATTTTAGCTGGTATATATTTTATTTTGAATATATTTTATCTGGTATAAATCTTAATTTTAATATTTTGTCACAAATGATTTTAGATAATTTTTAAAACCATTCTGTATCTTTATGTTGTAACCAATCAGAGCTGCTCGAGACAGAGTTCAGTGGAACAATGGGAGACTTGTCGGCTAGAATAAAGGATCTGGACTTCACTGTCGCGTCACCACACATCATAGATACAGCCAGAGGTGATGTGCCACAAACCCTCAAAGATGAGAAAGTACCATCATTTCCACCGTTCCCCGAACTACGCTACCTCAACCTAGCTAGGAACACTGTGAGTATATAACATATAATCCAGGTCATACTACAGGTAATACTACAGGTGTACTGAACCTAGCTAGGAACACTGTGAGTATATAACATATCATAATCCAGGTAATACTACAGGTAATACTACAGGTGTACTGTGAGTATATAACATATCATAATCCAGGTAATACTACAGGTAATACTACAGGTAATACTACAGGTGTACTATGTGGTACATCTGTGTTTTACCTGGGCAATATAACATATCATAATCCAGGTAATACTAAAGGTGTACTGTGTGGTACGTCTGGGTTTTACCTGGGAAATATAACATATCATAATCCAGGTAATACTACAGGTGTACTGTGTGGTACGTCTGGGTTTTACCTGGGAAATATAACATATCATAATCCAGGTAATACTACAGGTAATACTACAGGTGTACTCAACCTAGCTAGGAACACTGTGAGTATATAACATATCATAATGCAGGTAATACTACAGGTGTACTATGTGGTACGTCTGTGTTTACCTGGGAAATATAACATATCATAATCCAGGTAATACTACAGGTGTACTGTGTGGTACGTCTGTGTTTACCTGGGAAATATAACATATCATAATCCAGGTAATACTACAGGTGTACTGTGAGTATATAACATATCATAATTTAGGTAATACTACAGAATACTACAGGTGTACTGTGTGGTACGACTGTGTTTTACGTGGAAAATTCTTTGTTAGCCATCAACTAATATAACTTGCAAACTTGTAAATATTGATCCTGGCAGGAATGTATTATTGAAACAAGTTACTATCCTTTTGATATAAAAATGTAAATCATTAGTTTCATGCAAATTCTAATGTCATGGCACAAGTAAAAGAAATTACCAGTTCTTGAATGTTTTATTTAAGTCAGTTTCTTTTGTTAGCAAAGCAAGAAGATTGAATGAGCTCCAGCTCATTTTGAGGAATAGAAAGTCATCTTCTTTGTGTAATATTTCTTGATTATTAATTAATATTGTGAGTTGATGTTAGACTCTGTTAGAGATGTGTTTCACTGTTTTTGTTGATGTTTTAATCAGATAGCTGAGGAGGAAGCCCTACTGGCGGTGGCAGCATGGCCGATGTTGATGGAGCTGATAATCCACTCTAATCCACTAACCACCACCAAGAGTGGTGATCCACCACTTCTCTCCCGCTTCCTACATGACAGACTCGGAATCAAACTTATCCGCAAAAAACAGAGCGACAACAGCTTTATTAAACCTAAAGTGGAAATCACACAAAAGAAATCACGCAAGGTATGTATCTCCAGTTGTAGTATACCTTGGGTGTGTTAGGAAGAATCAGGCTAATTAGAGCGTTGTAGGATTGTAATCTATCCGTAGGACAACCTATCAGGGCAGATTTTGTTAACTTTAATAACTGGACCTATATTTTCTAGGTAAATGTTGAAATTTCCATTAGCCCTGGCTATTAACCTTGTAACCCAGACAGACACAATTATTTAAACTCTTCAACAACCTAAATTGTTATTTACATAATATTCACTTTACATGATAGCAAAAAAAAAAATGAAAGCCAAATATATATATAGTATGATTGTATTAAAATAAATTGTTTTGTTTTTTAAGGTGACCACTATTGTACCAAAGATCCCTAAAATTCCTCTGGAGGAACGTCTGATGTTGGAGGCCCCTAAACCGCCCCCAGGACCTAAACCTGACCAGACTAGAACAGGCCACAGCCAGGTAGTCAATGCCCTCGACCTTCACAATAAACCCCTGTCACCTATCCCAGGAACCCCAGATTACAGCCGACCATTTTCTGCAGGAACAGAGAAAAAATCCGAGGGAACCAAAGAGGACGTGAACGAGACAAAGAACGCCTGGGAGGACGAGAGTCACCCTGTAGTTGAGGAGGGAGTAGTGGAGGAGGAGAGAGGAGGATCAGCTTTCTTCATGACACAGGTCATTGTGTGTTCCCTCTCAGTTTAATACAAACATCACACTATTACTCATTGGGTTTTAATTTATTCATGCTTTATCAAACAGTAAGAATTACTTATAAAAGCTGTGAAATGTTGTAAAGTGTGTACCAAGGAAATATGTTATGATAAAAAACTTTTCAGAATCTAATTTCAGTTTTATTTAATTTCATATTAAGCAATAAGTATATTCCTTATTCAAATCGTAACACAAATTATAGAAGTAAATATCAGTATCTAGATATGATTTCATGTATTGGATAACACACATTATAGGAGTAAATGTCAGTATCTAGATATGATTTCATGTATTGGATAATACAGGAACTACGCCTTTTACATTGTGTAACTGTTGCCAGAAAAATAGACACTTTTATTGAGGAGATTACTTAACCCAAACAATATCGGCTTGATTATCTAGGTGGATGAACAGGAAGGAGAGACCTCCAAGAAGGAAACAACAAAGAAAGAGAAAAAGGAAAAGAAACAGAAAAAGAAACACAAGGAGAAGACGAAGGAGAAGGCAGAGGACCGGTACAAAGGTTACGAGATCCTACTGGACTGTGAGGACGACCCAGAATTTGTAGCACCAAAAGGTTTGCTGTTTTATTTCTCTGTCCTTTATGGACGTCGTGGTTTGTGAAATTCCAATTAGGCTATGATACACCAAAATTAGAGACTTATAACAAAGTTAATATATCGTGATTGTTTACCCCAAACTGTAAGTTTTTATACTGGAACTATAGCTATATAACAAACCAATATTCTGACCCCTAAGGCTTTTATATATAAATAATTCATTAAATATAAATTCTATATGATCAATATTTACTGTTTTTGTAGATATGCAAGGTAATGTCCGGGCCTTGAAATACGCCCTGAACCATGAGTTGGTGTATCGCGACTCAGCAGCTCACCTCGACCGAGTCACCCGCCATATTGAACCATATAAGAAGGTAAATCAATTATCTGTATACTTAGAAAAGCAATTAATGTTCTATGTCTCCTCAACTGATGTAACTTTGAATTTTGGAACTTCAGAAAACTTTGATTTTTTGGTATTCTGATGAATTTTTTCTAATAAAATCTAGATGCTATTTTTTTTTTTTTTTCCTTTTTTAATTGAAGACTGGTTAAAAGAAAGATCTGGTTGGGAAATAACTGCCAATGTCTTTTGGACTTAAAATGATTTGATTTGATCATTCTGTGAATTCATATCTGTATGTGAATAAGTCATTGAAGTATATGTATATATCAATGTTACACTGTTGTCACGGAGACTTGTAGACTACAGTAACTTCCTGTTTGTACAGTGGACACTGCCGGAATTGACACCTCGCCGTACCAAACAGGAGGAAATCAGTGAAACCCTGGACTTTGTCAGGACACGCCCCACAGTAGAGGAATCCAACCTGGGCGAGGTACTCAAAACTCGACGTAAACCACCCAGCGACTTGGCCGACGCTCAGAAACTGCTAGGGGAGGTAATATTGACTTGATTGTTTACACTGTAGTGGATAATTTAGTATTCTAATAAAACAGTTATTAAGTTGAATGATAAGTTGTCTTTGTCCTTCTTATCTCATTCCTTAGAGTATTTCATGTACTTTAAATGTGAAATGTAGAAGATTAATTCAATGAAAATATGTTTAAGTATGAATGCTTCACATTTTTTAATTGATGTGGATGTATTTAAATCAGACTTGTTTTCAGTATCTTTCAAAACACAAGTATTTTCAAATATTTTTTTCAAATAACAGTGAAGTTTGATATCTATTGAAAATGTGGTCCATTTTGAGACAGAATTTAACGAGACAACTTTGTCATCTTTTTCAGATTCAACGTCGATACAATGCAGTACGAGTCAATTCTATGAAAGAAGCTAAAGAGGCGAGAACAATGATCAGCGGCCTTCATGATGTTCCAGGCTTAAAGAAGGATGCACATGTCACTATATCTTAGCCCATGTACCATAACAGTTCTCATCGTCTCTTACACTATTACTGTTTGTGAGATCATGAACCATGCAATATTACTAAAACAAGTTTGTTCTGTTTGTCAAAACACATCCGTACTGAACTCACAGGATTTGTGGCAGTGTGCATAATTGTCAAAAAGAGTGGTTTACTCTGAACGTGTTGCAGCATGTGTGATTTCTATCATTCTCTAATGATCGTTGTGAATCTGTATGCTGTGGTTCCTCTTATAGTTGATGTAGGTCCACCACTTTACCGGTACGTCAGTGTACAGGATGTAGGTCCACCACTTTACCGGTACGTCAGTGTACAGGATGTAGGTCCACCACTTTACCGGTACGTCAGTGTACAGGATGTAGGTCCACCACTTTACCGGTACGTCAGTGTACAGGATGTAGGTCCACCACTTTACCGGTACGTCAGTGTACAGGATGTAGGTCCACCACTTTACCGGTACGTCAGTGTACAGGATGTAGGTCCACCACTTTACCGGTACGTCAGTGTACAGGATGTAGGTCCACCACTTTACCGGTACGTCAGTGTACAACTTTAAAGCTAAAACCTTAACAAGTCATTATATATGATTTAATGTTTCTCTGGGAGTATATCAATGTAGAGTCTGATAAAAAACCTCCAAACTAATTAAAATCATATTGTCCATTTGACAGTCCGTTTTCACTAATTTGTTAGATGTTACACATGATACTGAATAGAAATGTGGAATTAGATTTTAATAAGATTTTACATCCTTGCACCACATCTGGAATCAGTTCTTAGAATTCCTGTTAGTATATAGTGTTAAAGAAATGTTTGTGGAAACTCTTGTGCATACAAATGAGTTTGCCACAAAGTTGCAGCAAAACTGATTTGTTTTTCCAAAACTCAGTTTTCCTAGCGACAAACTACTACAAACTTCTGATTACACTTTCTGGAAAGAAGATTTGTTTGTGGCCAGTTTGTAGAAAGCTTGTTGTCAACTTTTCGTACCTCCGATAGATATCCCTGTATCACATGGAATAGTGTTATAATATGTTTATAGTGCTGTGTTGGAGGTATAAGGTGTTTTAATACTGCCAACAATAAATATTAGGATGAGTGAGGTACAGTGTGAGATAGGTGCTTAAAACCTTCCAGAGTAAATATTAAGTGATTATTATTTATTAATACATACAGTAAAAGCTGGCACTGTCTTAGAAAAAGAATTGTCTTAGGAAGAGAATGTCTTCAGGAAAAGAATGTCATATGAATAGAATGTCTGAGGATGAAACTGTCTCAGGAAGAGAATCAATACCTTAGGAAGATAATATAATGTCTAAGGAAAAGAAAGTCGTAGGAGAATGTCTTAGGAAGACAATCAATGTTTAAGAAAAGGATGTCTTACGAAGAGAATTAATGTCTTAGGAAGACAATGTCTTTGGAAGAAACTGTCTCTGGAAGAGAATCAATGTCTTAGGAAGATAATATAATGTCTTAGGAAAAGAAAATCTTAGGAGAATGACTTATGAAGATAATATAATGTCTTAGGAAAAGAAAGTCTTAGGAGAATGACTTAGGAAGAGAATTAATGTCTTCAGAAAAGAAATGCCTTAGGAAAAGAAATGCCTTAGGAAAGGAAATGTCTTAAGAAAGGAAATGTCATTAGAATGCGAGAATTTAATTACCACTGTCTTCCAACCTACCTGTAAGTTATTCTGTGTTAATGGCACAAAAATTCAAATTATTACAAGTGAATTCTTAAATTATACAGCTTAATGCCAAAAAACACATAGGTTTTGAATTGTGAGTACATCAGCATTACTTGTGATAAAGGTTTGAGATCCAAGTAATACCAGAATATACTAGGTAGATTTATATAAATAACTTAATTCCTGCTTTTATATCAATTGCATACAAGTATTTTTTATGCAGATCTTCTGTAATTCTATATTGATACATACATGTAAGTAAGTGGATATATTGATTCATACATATATGTAAGTAACTGGATATATTGTAACTGGGTAGCCAAAAAGACATTTCAAGGATACTTTTTATTTAAATATTTTTTATACCTCAAACTACCAGCTTGGTGAAACAAATTTATTGTAAATTAAACTTCCTTACTACATAATTATGATACAACAGTATAAAGACACTATGTTTTGGTACCTATCTCAGCATTCAATAAACACAATTATCTGGCAAATATTGCTTTTCAAACTTTATTGAAAAATATGCATTAATTTATTTTTGATATACGTGTCTGGAGTTTGAAGCTAGATGATACGTGTGGAGAATTGTTGTGACTAGATGGTGGCTTTAGGGATTTTTTTCCAGTATAAAATGTTTAACAAATCAGTTATACAAATGACTTGTTCCATCTTGTAGTGTATCTGCTGATTTGTAAATGATGTTGTACATGTGTAATATATAACTATATTGATTCTCATAATTGTACTCTATTTTTTCATGATAGATGTAATATTGTATGTTTTGTAAATCTATTACCAATACATCATACATACAATATAAATGGCTTCGTTTGTCTGTCTGGGATCAAAGTCATGGTAACAAGTCCGTCATAGTCGGTACGGGTACCACTAGGGAGGGTGTAGGAGATGTACTGAATGTCTCGTGTTACCATCATTACCTGTACTACCAAATCTACGCGGCAATACTCCACACCTAGTTATAATCTTGTCATATCTATTTTTGTTCAGTGTAATTAACAACACATTTAATTCCGTGGTCATGTTATAAGCCCGCCTGGTTTTGTATTAAGAGGTAACTGTGTTGCCTCCCTGGACTTGATACAGTATAAATACGGTAATAGAACCATGATGGGTCTTCCTTGACTTGTTACAGTATAAATAAGGTAATAGAACCATGATGCGTCTTCCTTGACTTGTTACAGTATAAATACGGTAATAGAACCATGATGCGTCTTCCTTGACTTGTTACAGTATAAATACGGTAATAGAACCATGATGCGTCTTCCTTGACTTGTTACAGTATAAATACGGTAATAGAACCATGATGCGTCTTCCTTGACTTGTTACAGTATAAATACGGTAATAGAACCATGATGCGTCTTCCTTGACTTGTTACAGTATAAATACGGTAATAGAACCATGATGCGTCTTCCTTGACTTGTTACAGTATAAATACGGTAATAGAACCATGATGCGTCTTCCTTGACTTGTTACAGTATGAATCGGTAATAGAACCATGATGCGTCTTCCTTGACTTGTTACAGTATGAATCGGTAATAGAACCATGATGCGTCTTCCTTGACTTGTTACAGTATAAATACGGTAATAGAACCATGATGCGTCTTCCTTGACTTGTTACAGTATAAATAGGTAATAGAACCATGATGCGTCTTCCTTGACTTGTTACAGTATAAATACGGTAATAGAACCATGATGCGTCTTCCTTGACTTGTTACAGTATAAATAGGTAATAGAACCATGATGCGTCTTCCTTGACTTGTTACAGTATAAATACGGTAATAGAACCATGATGCGTCTTCCTTGACTTGTTACAGTATAAATAGGTAATAGAACCATGATGCGTCTTCCTTGACTTGTTACAGTATAAATACGGTAATAGAACCATGATGCGTCTTCCTTGACTTGTTACAGTATAAATACGGTAATAGAACCATGATGCGTCTTCCTTGACTTGTTACAGTATAAATAGGTAATAGAACCATGATGCGTCTTCCTTGACTTGTTACAGTATAAATACGGTAATAGAACCATGATGCGTCTTCCTTGACTTGTTACAGTATAAATACGGTAATAGAACCATGATGCGTCTTCCTTGACTTGTTACAGTATAAATACGGTAATAGAACCATGATGCGTCTTCCTTGACTTGTTACAGTATAAATACGGTAATAGAACCATGATGCGTCTTCCTTGACTTGTTACAGTATAAATACGGTAATAGAACCATGATGCGTCTTCCTTGACTTGTTACAGTATGAATCGGTAATAGAACCATGATGCGTCTTCCTTGACTTGTTACAGTATGAATCGGTAATAGAACCATGATGCGTCTTCCTTGACTTGTTACAGTATAAATACGGTAATAGAACCATGATGCGTCTTCCTTGACTTGTTACAGTATAAATAGGTAATAGAACCATGATGCGTCTTCCTTGACTTGTTACAGTATAAATACGGTAATAGAACCATGATGCGTCTTCCTTGACTTGTTACAGTATGAATCGGTAATAGAACCATGATGCGTCTTCCTTGACTTGTTACAGTATGAATCGGTAATAGAACCATGATGCGTCTTCCTTGACTTGTTACAGTATAAATACGGTAATAGAACCATGATGCGTCTTCCTTGACTTGTTACAGTATAAATAGGTAATAGAACCATGATGCGTCTTCCTTGACTTGTTACAGTATAAATACGGTAATAGAACCATGATGCGTCTTCCTTGACTTGTTACAGTATAAATAGGTAATAGAACCATGATGCGTCTTCCTTGACTTGTTACAGTATAAATACGGTAATAGAACCATGATGCGTCTTCCTTGACTTGTTACAGTATAAATACGGTAATAGAACCATGATGCGTTTCCCTTGACTCAGAAGTATTACCGTTACCACTACAAACTGAACTGTAAAATAGAGGATGCTGTAAATGCTAACTTGTTTAAGGTATTCTCATACTTCTCTTTAAACTAGATCAATGACCACCATAATCATGTGTAGCATGTGATGATGATGTGATGCTGTGATGAGACTTAATCTGTTCTGGGGTGCATGAACTAATTTGTAGTCACAAGCTTTTCGTACATGGATAGATGGACGTATGAGAGTTTGTCAGAAGATTAAGAAGATGTATCGGAAGAAGCTGTACAGCATGTTTACCCCATTACTAAGATACGTTACTAGATGGTTATACAGGTTGGAGATCTGCAACTGATGTCATGGTGTATCATAGCCTTCTTGATTATTCCCAAGGGAAACAAATCTGTGCTAAGCAATAATTACCAGCTGAAATATTCTATATAAGCCCTGATGCCAACTCATTTGAAGTAATTTGCATCATACTTTACCAAAATGTGAAGTTTGATCAAAATATGTTTTAATAACAATGAAGACAAATATATATTATATAAATAGTAACAGTGACCATGTCCTTGACCTTGGCACCCTGAAATGCTAACTCGTTTAAGGTATTCTCATACTTGACTGTTGCATGAAGTTTGATCAAAACCTGTGAATTAAGTCACAAGACAGATGACAGATATTTAATATATGTAGTAACACCTAGTGACCCTGTCCTTGACCTTGGCACCCTAAAATAGGAATTTGTTTGAGGTATTCTCATACTTGACCATTGAGTGTTCTAGTTTTATCAAAATCTGTGAATATGAAGTCGCTAGAGTGATGACTTATATAGACACACAATCAAACAGAACTCTATATATCCCCTTATGACCTTCAAATGTGGACCAAGGTCAAACATTTATATGAATTCAATATTCTTTAAACTTACTCTTTCCTGCTTCACCACTATCACAATCCAGCTACCTAGCTAAAATTGGTCACCGTAAAATTCTGTGCTATTTTAATCTTAAAAGTGTTCACAAGGAAAATTTAATGCACAATGCATGGCACACAATGCACGACGACAGACAAAAGGGCCATTGGAATAGGTCGCCATGAGTCTTTGACCTTAAAATGGTAGTATAGTACTACAGTATCATGTCCAGTACGGTACACCGAGAGTCAACCCACTACGAGGGGCTCCCAATACTCTACCAACATTAACACAGCCATACCGGAGCAATGTGTGCCTTTGTACTGTTGATAAGTTTGGTTGCTAGCTACGGTAGCGCAACAGCAGAAATTTTTTGGTGAAAAATTAAAACCACCGCCAGCCATTGCTAATTTATTTGCCGTTGTTCTGACGATACCCCGACAATGCACTACCAATCCTGGCCATGTGATACCGTTGCACTGCCTTACTAGTTCCGAAAAAATCAGCAAAGTTTTTCTCAGTATAGATCTAACAAGCTAAATCAGCTTTGTGTGACAGGCTCGTTATATCACTGGTGTGTAAAAAACAAGAGGCTCAGTTCATCAAATGAGTATATATTTTATTGTAACAACTATCGTATATTTTTCAAATACAATATCATATATAATAAATGAGGAATGCAGATCGTTATAAATTGTAAACAAGTATAAAATGAAAATTTCATTTTAACAATGTACAGTGTATAATAAATGTCTATGTACAAGCCTCAAAGTATTCAGCAGAAAATACACTGCCAATACAGGTTACCAGAGTGCATTAGTCTTATACATGATATGATTTGTTCAACATTATTTGTTTTTTATTAGATTAGTTATAACTAACAGGTAATGTTTTACAACCTGATATGTATTTTGATATGTAATTCAGTGTCAGTGTACATAATATATCATTTTTAAGTATTATTTTCTTTAGGAAATGTGTTTTTACTAACTTTCTACAATTCACAATCACCTATATATAGTTACATAATTCAATGAACACCAGTACCCTCCCATGGGGGAACCTGGAGACGATTACTCCTCGTACATTTATAATGAAGTAATAACTTATACTACAAAAAGGCAGTTTCCTCACCTTATTCTACATAATAAATCCACTAGTCGTGTGTGTAAACATAAGCAGCCTGGTGAACTCAATAATTTGTTATCAGAATTTTTTGTTGCTTTTCTTTGTCTATCTGTAAGACGTTATTCAAAAATCTAAAGTCTTAACAGGTTCTGTTGAAAGAACATCCATCTTTTTTCCAGAAAAAAATGTAGGGGTGTGCTTGTTAGATAAAATGTGTGATATTTATGTCAAGGTGAATATAATCAGGCTGTTTCTGATTTCTGTACTTCTACATCATTGTTATATACCTTACAAGTCAGAACAGTGGTGATATGTTAGTGAAATCAGTGGGAATGGACCACAGCTATATAGCTGTTAGTTCTCCGACACGAACTATATATTATGTGTACGAAGATTGTGAGTCGGGGGCCACAGATAAACGGTGGTAAACATTTAGTCTAATCCTATAACGGTATAATATCAATAAATTGTAAAAGTCCATTAAATTTGTATGTAGATGAATGGACTCCTGGTATTATGCAGTTAATATGATCATACCCCGTACATAAATATGATATACACAGATGTTTGTAAACAACAGTTATCTGATTCTTTACACATATCCAATATAAATCTTTTACTCAAATTATGAAAATTGCATAGTAAAAATATGACAGACAAAAGATAGAAATATATTCAAAATATAAAAAAACAAAAAAAACAATAACATTCCTTCTTGAAACATGAGCTTTCTAAATGTACTACAGCATGAGCTTTCTAAATGTACTACAGCTTGTAGCTCTGAAAACAATGTTATGACAATGCTTCTGTATGAAGTTTCATGCAACGCTCTGATTCTTAACATGACCAGTCAATCTAACAATACAGCACTGTTAACTGTTTTTTCTACAGCCTGCCCATGCAGGAGAACGCTTTTTTGTTAAAATTTACAATATCATAATCTATCATTTCAAAATGACTACAATTTTTTTTAGATAAAGAAAAAGTACATAGCTCTTTACACTCGTAATCCTTAATCTTAAATTCAACAGAACAGTATCTCGACAATTACCTTACAGTAATAAGTAATGAGAGTTTAATTATACGTAGGGATATTTTATGGTAACCACACATTTCAAACTTTTAATGTGGAGACAGAGGCAGCGATGCCTGCATCCATAAATATCCTAGCAAAAATTTCATATTAAATATTTACCATGGTCATCACAAATTTATAAACATTACAATGATCTGACCAATTTGCTTTCTCTTATTAAGTCCTGAGAGACAATGAGTCATCACAGGAGTTTTAATTCCTTATCACTTATCACATAATGTAGGTATTTGAATATCTTAAAAGTAACAAAGAAAATAATCTAGTCATGAAAATGCTTAAATAAACATTTGTGTCGTTGTAAAAGCCTAGCTACATATGAGAACTGTTTTACATCAGTTCTTATGACAAATTCCACCAAGATGTATTACCACTAGTTGGCCAGACATGAAAAAGGTAATGGGGTCACCTGCCCAAGAGAATGTCTGAAAGTGTTGTTGTTTCTATTTCAACCCTTTCAGTACAAGAGGATTTCAACAAGTGTCATATGGTATTTGTCAGAGGTGATTATTGTTACAATCACATTTTATCGTAAATTAATGTGGAAACATTAATTAGTATTCGGTCATCATTCCATTGTGGTCTTGTATGAGCAATCATAATAAAAACAATTCGTCGATGATTAAACGTAAACTTTTCAAACTTATCAGCTCTTACAGCAAAACAGCACCTTAATAACAGGACGATACCGAAACACAGAGTCTAAGAATCTCAATACACGGGCTTGTCAACCTGACTGAAGGGAATGTTTCACAAAAAGGAAAGTCACTTGTAAACTCTCAAACCACGAACCGATGAATCTGAGGGAGTTATACTTCCTAGTGAGGTTAGACTACTTGTAGAAGGTGTATTGATATTTAAAAATATCACAAACAGAAAATATCAAACTTTATATACAATATCTGTTTAACAAACCCGGCTGGTGTTAATCATGATTGTGTCTTGTTATTTTGTAGATGATGCACTAATTAAATGGGATGTATCTATATAAAGATTTGCTATAGACACCCCGATCCTGATTGTTAATAATGAAATGTGTGTAAGTTTGGGATTATGTTTCATTATATGATAGATATATGTATCATGTACAAATTCACAACTTTTCCTGGTCGTTGCACCAAAATATCAAAAACATGTAACTTTGCTTTGAATCTCGAGGTAAATTTTCCGACAGTTGAGTAAAAAAAAAAAAAGATTTGATTGCATGATTTGGATCAAGTAACTAAGTTAAGTGATATCTTAAAGAACATATCGATGGATTACTCATCTTCAAAATGGCATGAAAATATCACGTAAGGAAAAACCAATATTTTTATCACTTGAAATTGAGTTCTGGTACCTTGGTAAACAATTGTACCTTCAACACTTTGAGGATCGAGTATGGATGAAAAGTCTATCCGAATTCCGTAAGGGAATTTTACACACCATATTCTATCCGATTTGATTGACGCTTGGAAGGACTCTATATTTCCGCCTTCCACTGAGCGTAGGTCCGTGGTGTGGCTGAACTGCTGGAGTAAGATTGTTCCTGAAGCAGATGTTCCAGTTCCTGCTGTGTGTCCACAATATTGATCTGGAATGGACTTCCGGGGACATCTACACCAGACCACCGTATGCTGATGATGTAGAGGCCGGTCTCTGTAGGGGTCGTACCGACAGAGAATGGTGCGGATCTCTCTGGCTGTCTCTGTACATCTCTACCTGGAACCCTCCTACAACAAAGTGTTATAATTTGTTAGTGTTAACTGTTACTTATATTGATAAATAATAACTTCACCAGTCCAGTATACATGTAGGTATGCCTCTAAAATGTCAACACAATATACTTTGTCAGTCAGAGGACAACTGACTTGGTAAATACACTAAAGAGAACGCCATGAAGTCAACACGTCCACACTAACAATACACTGTCCCTGGATTAATCAATTTATCTACACCCACCAGATAAGCAGGACATCGCAGTACTCTTAGCAGGTATTTCAAATAGAAAGTTTTGTAGTTTCAAAGGAGAAATTTTAGTGGGAGATATTTTATTCATTATCAACCAACAAGATTGTGTACAAGTTGAGTGTACCCACATTAAGAGTACCCACGTTGGGAGTACCCACGTTGAGAGTACCCAAGTTGAGAGTACCCAAGTTGAGAGTACCAGAGTTGAGAGTACCCAAGTTGAGAGTACCCAGGTTGAGAGTACCTGAGTTGAGAGTACCCGAGTTGAGAGAGTACCCAAGTTGAGAATACCCAAGTTGAGAGAGTACCCAAGTTGAGAGTACCCAAGTTGAGAGAGTACCCAAGTTGAGAGTACCCGAGTTGAGAGAGTACCCAAGTTGAGAGAATACCCAAGTTGAGAATACCCAAGTTGAAACAGTACCCAAGTTGAGAATACCCAAGTTGAGAGACTATCCAAGTTGAGAGACTACCCTAGTTGAGAGAATACCCAAGTTGAGAATACCCAAGTTGAAACAGTACCCAAGTTGAGAATACCCAAGTTGAGAGACTATCCAAGTTGAGAGACTACCCTAGTTGAGAGAGTACCCAAGTTGAGAGAATACCCAAGTTGAGAATACCCAAGTTGAGAGAGTACCCAAGTTGAGAGTACCCGAGTTAAGAGTACCCAAGCCTGCTTACCTTTAGGTCCTCTGATCCTCACTGTCAGCTGACCAGCCCCAGCTCCTCGGGTTTCTACAACAAAACTGCTCTGGAATGTTGCTAGGATACCGTGTTCTACTCCAGGTCCAGTCACACGGACCTTGCTAGCATCAGGCTGTGATCCGACCTTCAGGATAAACGGGCTCCCTAAAATAATTCACAAGTTACTATTATATAGTAATGAAAAGTTGGTGTGAGTAAATTAATATCACTTCAAAGAACTGAATCTTAGTTTGTGTGAATTACATGTTTATCATCAATAATAGAACCAGCAAAGAAAAGATGTAACTAATGTCATACAATTGAAAATAATTAACTGATTATTTTCATAATTTGAACAGATGATCTTTGGTATCAAATTCAATGAAAAAATATACAAACTTTAATGCACCTTACCAAATACCTTTGACCCTCCTGACGTGACCCTTATAATTACCTAGTACCTTTGACCTTTCTGACTTTACCCTAACCCAATACAATTGACCTTTCTGACTCGGCACTTACCCAGTACCTTTGATCCTCTTGACGTGACCTTTACCCAGTACCTTTGACCCTCCTGATGTGACTTTACCCAGTACCTTTGACCCTCCTGAGGTGACCTTTATCCAGTACCTTTGACTCTTACCCAGTAGCTTTGACTCTCCTGACGTGACCTTTACCCAATTCCTTTGACCCTCCTGACCTGACCTTTACCCAGTACCTTTGACCCTCCTGATGTGACCCTTACCCAATACCTCTGACCCTTCTTACATGACCCTTACCCAGTACCTCTGACCCTTCTGACGTGACCCTTTCCCAGAACCTCTGACCCTTCTGAATTGACCTTTACCCAGTACCTTTGACACTTAACCAGTACCTTTGACCCTGATGACTTGACCTTCACCCAGTACCTTTGACCCTCCTGACGTGACCTTTACCCAGTACCTTTGACCCTCCTGACGTGACCTTTACCCAGTACCTTTGACCCTCCTGACGTGACCTTTACCCAGTACCTTTGACCCTCCTGACGTGACCCTTACCCAGTACCTCTGACCCTCCTGACTTGACCCTTACCCAGTACCTTTGACCCTTACCCAGTACCTTTGACCCTTACCCAGTACCTTTGACCCTTACCCAGTACCTCTGACCCTCCTGTTTGACACTTACCCAGTACATGCTCTCCTCCATATTTAACCTGTAGGACATGTCTGCCAACCTCCAAAGGTTTGATGGCCAGATGGAATGTCCCGTCTCTGTTGTCGTGGAGCTCTACATTAGCCACTTTTGATGGCCCCATACAGGCAGCTGTGAGCTCACCTACAAAGTCATACAAATTCATTATTGCTTCCCACAAATTCTGGACCATAATTATTCAACATTGCAAGTGCTTTAAACTGAAATCTATTTGTCACAACAGTGTGACAATATATAACTTCAGTATATAGACAACAAAACACTATTATCTACAATTCAGACCATACACAGAAACACTTTTGGTGTCATATACCCTAAGTCCGATTTTACCCTGTGGTATGTTACAATATCTGTTAACAAGAGATCCCAGAGGGATCTTGGCGCCCACCATTGAATGATCTTTATA
This sequence comes from Pecten maximus, assembly GCF_902652985.1. NCBI lineage: Eukaryota > Metazoa > Mollusca > Bivalvia > Pectinida > Pectinidae > Pecten > Pecten maximus. The sequence goes on along the minus strand of NC_047028.1, from coordinate 1,698,322 downwards.
GGTTCCATGTCAGATTGATCTTTTCTCTACTTTTCCCTTCCTCTAAGTCTTACTAATCTGTGTAAATTCAGAAACAGCCCTCTAGTACTTTTCAAACAAGGGAAACCTATATATAAAATTTAAGATTTAGCGATAATGGCCGTCTGTCGGCCATGTTGTTTTCGGATTGGTCCCAAAATGCAACACCAGGGACCAAGGGGAACCTACATATGAAATTTGAGAAAGATCCCTTCAGTACCTTCTGTAAAATAGCGATAACAAACTTCAATTGTCAAAATACAAGATGGCTGCCTGTCGGCCAGGTTGTTTTCTGACTGGTCTCAAAATGCAATATGCATAACTAGGCACCGAGGGAAACCTACATATGAAGTTTGAGAACGATCCCTTCATTACTTTCTGAGAAATAGCGATAACAAACTTCAATTGTCAAAATCCAAGATCGCTGCCTGTCGGCCATGTTATTTTCCGTTTGGTCTCAAAAATGCAATATGCATAACTAGGCACCAAGAGGAACCTATATATGAAATTTGAGAAAGATCTCTTCAGTACATTCTGAGAAATAGCGATAACAAACTTCAATTGTCAAAATCCAAGATGGCTGCCTGTCGGCCATGTTGTTTTCCAATAGGTCTCAAAATGCGATATGCATAACTAGGCACCAAGGGAAACATACATATGAAATTTGAGAAAGATCTCTTCAGTACATTCTGAGAAATAGCGATAACAAACTTCAATTGTCAAAATCCAAGATGGCTGCCTGTCGGCCATGTTGTTTTCCGATTGGTCCCAAAATGCAATATGCATAACTAGGCACCAAGGGGATGCTACATATGAAATGTGAGAAAGATCCCGTCAGTGCATTCTGAGAAATAGCGATAACAAACTTCAATTGTCAAAATCCAAGATGGCTGCCTGTCGGCCATGTTGTTTTTTTGATTGGTCTCAAAATGCAATATGCATAACTTGGTACCAAGGGGAACCTACATATGAAATTTGAGAAAGATCCCTTCAGTACTTTCTGAGAAATAGCAATAACAAACTTCAATTGTCAAAATCCAAGATGGCTGCCTGTCGGCCATGTTGTTTTCCGATTGGTCCCAAAATGCAATATGCATAACAAGGCACCAAGGGGATGCTACATATGAAATGTGAGAAAGATCTCGTCAGTGCATTCTGAGAAATAGCAATAACAAACTTCAATTGTCAAAATCCAAGATGGCTGCCTGTCGGCCATGTTGTTTTTTTGATTGGTCTCAAAATGCAATATGCATAACTTGGTACCAAGGGGAACCTACATATGAAATTTGAGAAAGATCCCTTCAGTACTTTCTGCGAAATAGCAATAACAAACTTCAATTGTCAAAATCCAAGATGGCTGCCTGTCGGCCATGTTGTTTTCCGATTGGTCCAAAAATGCAATATGCATAACTAGGCACCAAGGGGATGCTACATATGAAATGTGAGAAAGATCTCGTCAGTGCATTCTGAGAAATAGCGATAACAAACTTCAATTGTCAAAATCCAAGATGGCTGCCTGTCGGCCATGTTGTTTTTTTGATTGGTCTCAAAATGCAATATGCATAACTTGGTACCAAGGGGAACCTACATATGAAATTTGAGAAAGATCCCTTCAGTACTTTCTGCGAAATAGCAATAACAAACTTCAATTGTCAAAATCCAAGATGGCTGCCTGTCGGCCATGTTGTTTTCCGATTGGTCCCAAAATGCAATATGCATAACTAGGCACCAAGGGGATGCTACATATGAAATGTGAGAAAGATCTCGTCAGTGCATTCTGAGAAATAGCGATAACAAACTTCGATTGTCAAAATCCAAGATGGCTGCCTGTCGGCCATGTTGTTTTTTTGATTGGTCTCAAAATGCAATATGCATAACTTGGTACCAAGGGGAACCTACATATGAAATTTGAGAAAGATCCCTTCAGTACATTCTGAGAAATAGCAATAACAAACTTCAATTGTCAAAATCCAAGATGGCTGCCTGTCGGCCATGTTGTTTTGCGATTGGTCTCAAAATGCGATATGCATAACTAGGCACCAAGGGGAACCTACATATGAAATTTGAGAAAGATCCCTTCAGTACTTTCTGAGAAATAGCGGTAACAAACTTCAATTGTCAAAATCCAAGATGGCTGCCTGTCGGCCATGTTGTTTTCAGATTGGTCTCAAAATGCAATATGCATAACTAGACACCAAGGGGAACATACATCTGAAATTTGAGAAAGATCCCTTCAGTACTTTCTGAGAAATAGCGATAACAAACTTCAATTGTCAAAATCCAAGATGGCTGCCTGTCGGCCATGTTGTTTTCCGATAGGTCTCAAAATGCGATATGCATAACTAGGTACCAAGGGGAACCTACATATGAAATTTGAGAAAGATCCCTTCAGCACTTTCTGAGAAATAGCGATAACAAGAATTGTTTACGGACGGACGGACGGACGGACGGAGGGACGGACGGACGGAGGGACGGACGGACGGACGACGGACCACGGACGCAGGGCGATTTGAATAGCCCACCATCTGATGATGGTGGGCTAAAAACCTACCAGGTCCAGCCTTTCTGACGTCAATTAAAACATCAGAGGTTTTCCCCATGATGCCTCCCTTCAGACCCTCGCCAGTTACGGACACTTTGTGGGGGAAGAAAGCCCCAATGACATTGACCTTGTACGGTGACCCCTTCAACTGACGTCCATTCCACGTGATATGGAGAAGATAAGCTCCAGGGATAATCGGTGTATAGGTGCAGTGGAAACGTCCATTGCCAAGGGGGACAACTCTATTGCTGATCTCTGCCCGAACTCCTGACAGAGTTACTTCTGGTACACCTGAAATATCACAACGTTATCATACCTAGTCAGCAATGTCCGGTGTCTCATTATACAATTACCCATTCTTACTCCTAAAACAATTAAATGTAGAACAATGGCAACAAAAATAAATCCATGCATGATCAAGAATGATAATCTTCTAAATACTAAATTAAAGCATTACAGAAATGTAAATTCATGTTGAATTAATGTTTTTGGTGAATGATTTAACTGAAACGCTGACATACACCGTCTTCTATCTGTCAGTAGTGATAGCCAATAGACGTTAGATGTTCTGTGTTTGTGATCAAAACAATGTAATGTTTACCAGTGTGAAGTAACCCTTGTAAAACAATGACTAAAGATGGTACACAAACTGTGACAATCCTAAAATCATACTTTAGACTACATACAATGTAATAATACTGTTTATGTATTTGGTTGTAGATCTGTATAAACAGATTTTAAGCATGGATGAAAAAAATTGAAGCAATTAAGCTGATAGACTCCCTAACAGAGCCTTCATCACTCAACTGGAAACATTAGGGAATTTGAATGAAATGGCAAACAAGTTTGTTTATTAATAAACTTCAAAATATTAACAAGCCTCATTGATCCCAGAAACACAATAGTCTATTACTGTGACCTTAGGCTTCATACTAGCTGTTCTTATAATATAAAAAGTTGTAAGAACAAATGTTATTTTAAGCTATTCATTTTAAACAAATTCAGAGTCTTTCATACCAGCTACAGCATTAAGAGACAAGTTATCATTAATTTAGAGCTGATGATTCTTCAAAAGAATTTGATAGAGTAAATTGTTGACGACAGATGCTTTACCATATCATCAACTCACGGATACTTTGGGCCAGGTGAGCTAATTCACGGATACTTTGGGCCAGGTGAGCTAATTTGTATGTAAAGCTGTGTGTAGAGTGAAGCAGATGTTCTACTACTACAGGCTAGATATTACAACCACAAGTGACCGACGAAATAGGCAGAGAAATAACAAATTAAGCTGTCAGGACAAATACATCAGCTCACATATAATTGTGTAGAGATCTTCATTAGCTATGTGTAAAGAAAAACGAGAAATCCCCCGTCACTAATTCCCTTACTACTCCACACGTTTAGTCAGCAATCACTCAGAAAGTCAACAACCCAATGTTATGTAAAACAAAAACTAATTTACTATAAGATTTCAACTTCACACCAAAAGCAACTGATATGTAAGGTCATTTTAAGGTTTTTAAAAGTATTCAATCTATAAAAGGACAAGTTGAAAATTGTCTTGATCCCAATAATTCTAGAAAAGTAGTTTTTAGACATCAATTACAAATAAATAAGAAAATATTGAGTCTGGACACTGGAAACAAGTTTACCTGTGTTTATCCATATACTTCAACAGGAAATAACAAAAAATAATGATGTATTTTACCTTGGAATAAGCCCATGATTGGGAACAGCCCACCCCAACCTATTTTTCACATTTTCTCTATACATAGGCCCATATTCAGAATACAGATACAAAATGTACCCATCCCCCACTTTTGAATGTCTAATCAACAATGAAAAACAAATTATGATAATAAAAAAAAAGCAAAACATTTGTTTTTAAAAACAATAATTATTATTTCCTATTAAAAAAAGCGATCTTTTCTATGAAAAAAAACCCTGATGATTTTTATATAAAAAAAGATCTTTTTACCAAATGAAAAAAAGATTTTTTCTGATGAAAATGATCTTTGTTGATTGTTGAATTATATATTTGATGATAATTTCGTTCAGGATGAAAAACAGATGTTTTAAACTTAAATATATCTCTTTTTCACACTTTGAACATTTATTTTTTATTGCAATGCCCAATTGGGACTGATTATTACGAGTTGATTTCAAAACAAGGCTACGACAAGAAAAAAGTACACAAAATTAGACAATGGATTGACACAGTACGTCCCATTTGATTTCCAAAGTGTATTAGTAATGTCAACAAATCCCGGATAAAAACAGACGCTGTGCAAGCAATACAACTCACAGTAACATTTAACGACATAAACGAAAATGGCAAAGATTCAATTTTGAAGATGAATTGGAAGAAATTAATTAATTTGAAAGCAATAAGGTTGAAAGGTTGGAATATGCATAATTGTTTTCAAAGCATCAGAAAATGAGCTTCTAACCTCATTGTTTATTTGTATTAATACATATCTAATATAATTTGTGAGTATGTTATATGTTTTAAACTGAATATGTATTACAATTTAACTTGTTTTCCCTATTTTCTCTGCCAGTCACAAATCTAATTCTGGATCTCCCTCTACTTCAGTCTTAGCTACTCCATCAAGATGGTTTAACTTTAACCCTATAATCTGTCACTAAATACTGCCTATCAGTGGACAAAGCATGGTCATTGTTCTAACAAAGCCTTTCCACATTGTCACAGTATGACACAATTCTCATTGTTCTAACAAAGCATTTCTACATTGTCACAGTATGACACAATTCTCATCGTTCTAACAAAGCCTTTCTACATTGTCACAGTATGACACAATTCTCATCGTTCTAACAAAGCATTTCCACATTGTCACAGTATGACACAATTCTCATTGTTCTAACAAAGCCTTTCCACATTGTCACAGTATGACACAATTCTCATCGTTCTAACGAAGCATTTCTATATTGTCACTATATGACACAATTCTCATCGTTCTAACAAAGCCTTTCCACATTGTCACAGTATGACACAATTCTCATTGTTCTAACAAAGCATTTCCACATTGTCACAGTATGACACAATTCTCATTGTTCTAACAAAGCCTTTCCACATTGTCACAGTATGACACAATTCTCATTGTTCTAACAAAGCCTTTCCACATTGTCACAGTATGACACAATTCTCATTGTTCTAACAAAGCATTTCTATATTGTCACTATATGACACAATTCTCATTGTTCTAACAAAGCATTAATTTCCACATTGTCACAGTACGACACAATTCTCATTGTTCTAACAAAGCATTTCCACATTGTCACAGTATGACACAATTCTCATTGTTCTAACAAAGCCTTTCCACATTGTCACAGTATGACACAATTCTCATTGTTCGAACAAAGCATTTCCACATTGTCACAGTATGACACAATTCTCATCGTTCTAACAAAGCATTTCCACATTGTCACAGTATGACACAATTCTCATCGTTCTAACAAAGCCTTTCCACATTGTCACAGTATGACACAATTCTCATTGTTCTAACAAAGCATTTCCACATTGTCACAGTATGACACAATTATCATTGTTCTAACAAAGCATTTCCACATTGTCACAGTATGACACAATTCTCATTGTTCTAACAAAGCATTTCCACATTGTCACAGTATGACACAATTCTCATTGTTCTAACAAAGCCTTTCCACATTGTCACAGTAAGACACAATTCTCATTGTTCTAACAAAGCATTTCCACATTGTCACAGTATGACACAATTCTCATTGTTCTAACAAAGCATTTCCACATTGTCACAGTATGACACAATTCTCATTGTTCTAACAAAGCCTTTCCAGATGATGCGTTTTTGTTTAAATGGATGATAACAAAATCCTGATATGTCTGGCCATCCCTGCTTCCCCTTCAGATCTCCCCATTTACATGACCAGTTTTAAGGTCTTAACCATAATCCCAAAACCTAAAAGTTAGGAGTGAATCAACAAGAAACCCGTTTTTATTAAAGCGTTGTATAAAATTCTTAATTATTGAAGGGTGAGCATACATGATCAAAACCTATGTATGCGACAGAAAATCAGGTTCATAAAGCGATGTTACTGAACGTTACTTCACCAGATAAACTGGAGATTTGATATAATTATTATTACAATACATAGCAGTATGAGTATAGTTTAAGCTGAATGTTTTGATTATATATCCTGCCTACTATTTTCAACATTACTGTTTAGATAACAGATATATATAAGCCCCGAGCAGATTCATTATCGCGGTGCTGTTCAGCGCTTCTGGAGTGTTTTTGTCAAACAACAGACAATTGAAAAAGTTACATTAAAACCACAAAAAAAACTTTAATGAGGAACCAGCCATCTTACCTGACAGGAAAGCTAACAGTGAAGGGCAAAGAAAAGTGTATTTTATATCTTTATATATAAATTATCATTTAACAGAGCAAAGAAAATTCTCATTACGATAACAGTACATATGATAAACCTTCCTGTGTGATTTATATGTAAACAAACATTAATGACATTGAATTTTTAACTTTTTATATTAATTAAGTCCCAAGTTAAATGTTTATTTTCTGACAATAACACTTACCAGACCCGGCCTGGGACCCATCAATAACAAACTCCGCCTCCTCACGAACTTTAGCCTCCTTCAGGCCACGCCCAGTCAGGATCACCTTGTTGGCGTCAGCAGAGACACGAACAGCGTAGCCGATGAATGGCGAGTTAGGAAGTGTACGCTCGGCCCAGAACAAATGGATGTAGTGATTACCTGTCAGTAAAAAGTCTCATTATTAACAAGTTTCCCATCGGCCATGATACTGACTGTCTGTTATTGGTATATACGTCTTTATAAAGGGTTCCATCATCTGTATGTTCTCTCTGGTGTTAATAACGTACAATATCTAATTGTAAACAATTTCTATTTAATTCTCAAAAATGTTTAGTGTTGACACTTTAGTGCCTTAAACTCTTCTGATGTGGTAACCTGGATAAGTCTGGTGGAAAAATGTGAGGAATGTCAAAGACAAGGGGGATAACTCTGTCCTACAGACGACTTTACCTTCCTCCTCGGGGGTAAAACAGATGACATTCTGTCCTACAGGGGGACTTTACCTTCCTCCTCGGGGGTAAAACAGATGACATTCTGTCCTACGGGGGACTTTACCTTCCTCCTCGGGGGTAAAACAGATGACATTCTGTCCTACGGGGGACTTTACCTTCCTCCTCGGGGGTAAAACAGATGACATTCTGTCCTACGGGGGACTTTACCTTCCTCCTCGGGGGTAAAACAGATGACATTCTGTCCTACGGGGGACTTTACCTTCCTCCTTGGGGGTAAAACAGATGACATTCTGTCCTACGGGGGACTTTACCTTCCTCCTCGGGGGTAAAACAGATGACATTCTGTCCTACAGAGGACTTTACCTTCCTCCTCGGGGGTAAAACAGATGACATTCTGTCCTACGGGGGACTTTACCTTCCTCCTCGGGGGTAAAACAGATGACATTCTGTCCTACGGGGGACTTTACCTTCCTCCTCGGGGGTAAAACAGATGACATTCTGTCCTACGGGGGACTTTACCTTCCTCCTCGGGGGTAAAACAGATGACATTCTGTCCTAAGGGGGACTTTACCTTCCTCCTCGGGGGTAAAACAGATGACATTCTGTCCTACGGGGGACTTTACCTTCCTCCTCGGGGGTAAAACAGATGACATTCTGTCCTACGGGGGACTTTACCTTCCTCCTCGGGGGTAAAACAGATGACATTCTGTCCTACAGGGGACTTTACCTTCCTCCTCGGGGGTAAAACAGATGACATTCTGTCCCACGGGGGACTTTACCTTCCTCCTCGGGGGTAAAACAGATGACATTCTGTCCTACAGAGGACTTTACCTTCCTCCTCGGGGGTAAAACAGATGACATTCTGTCCTACGGGGGACTTTACCTTCCTCCTCGGGGGTAAAACAGATGACATTCTGTCCTACAGGGGACTTTACCTTCCTCCTCGAGGGTAAAACAGATGACATTCTGTCCTACGGGGGACTTTACCTTCCTCCTCGGGGGTAAAACAGATGACATTCTGTCCTACCGAGGACTTTACCTTCCTCCTCGGGGGTAAAACAGATGACATTCTGTCCTACCGAGGACTTTACCTTCCTCCTCGGGGGTAAAACAGATGACATTCTGTCCTACGGGGGACTTTACCTTCCTCCTCGGGGGTAAAACAGATGACATTCTGTCCTACGGGGGACTTTACCTTCCTCCTCGGGGGTAAAACAGATGACATTCTGTCCCACAGTGTGACTGTCCACTATAACAGGGAGGGACGAGGAGGGACCCTGAACTTCTGCCTTCATTATACCTGGAACAAATGAATCGGAAAATTAACTTAGAGTTACATCAAAAATGGAACGAAGGCTTGTAGGATGATGCATTCTATTCAAGATAATGTGTAGCCAAAGATCTCAAAACTTAAAAAAATATTAAAGTTCCAATTCTGATAACATCTTACTACCTGCATTTTCTCATGTGTAATGAAAATTTTATAAAATCTTGACTTGAAGAAAATGCTATCAATACATAGAATTTTCACCAGACACTTGATAATGCAACCCTAGCACTGAATCTATACACATACTGTAATTCAACCCTAGCACTGAATCTATACACATACTGTAATTCAACCCTAGCACTGAATCTATACACATACTGTAATTCAACCCTAGCACTGAATCTATACACATACTGTAATTCAACCTTATATCTCATTTCTAACTATAAATAAGGACACAACAAACCTGGACCAGCTTGTGACACATCAAACACCAGGCGTTTCTCCTCCCCGACAATCAGTTTCACGCGCTCCTGGCTATCCATGAACTGCTGCCATCCACCGTAAATCTTAACCTTCCGTGGGTCCACTATCTTAGGGTGGAAGGGGCTCCCTGACAGATTGAAATTATAAACGATATAAAATCTATATTTGTGTCAAAAGCTACAATACAACGTATATTTCAGTATACCAGCTATATCATAAGGATAAAATACAATGTATATTTTAGTATACCAGTTATATAATAAAGCTACAATACAATGTATATTTCAGTATACCAGCTATATATTAAAGATAATTTAAAAATACAATGTATCTTTAAGTATACCCATTACATAATAGATAAAATACGATGTATATTTCAGTATACCTGTTATATAATAGATAAAATACAATGTATATTTCAGTATACCGATTATATAACAGATAAAATACAATGTATATTTCAGTATACCCGTTATATAATAGATAAAATACAATGTATATTTCAGTATACCCGTTATATAATAGATAAAATACGATGTATATTTCAGTATACCTGTTATATAATAGATAAAATACAATGTATATTTCGGTATACCCGTCATATAATAGATAAAATACAATGTATATTTCAGTATATACCTGTATTATAATAGATAAAATACAATGTATATTTCAGTATACCTGTTATATAATAGATAAAATACGATGTATATTTCAGTATACCTGTTATATAATAGATAAAATACAATGTATATTTCGGTATACCCGTCATATAATAGATAAAATACAATGTATATTTCAGTATATACCTGTATTATAATAGATAAAATACAATGTATATTTCAGTATACCTGTTATATAATAGATAAAATACGATGTATATTTCAGTATACCTGTTATATAATAGATAAAATACGATGTATATTTCGGTATACCTGTTATATAATAGATAAAATACGATGTATATTTCGGTATACCCGTTATATAATAGATAAAATACGATGTATATTTCGGTATACCCGTTATATAATAGATAAAATACGATGTATATTTCAGTATACCTGTTATATAATAGATAAAATACGATGTATATTTCAGTATACCCGTTATATAATAGATAAAATACGATGTATATTTCAGTATACCCGTTATATAATAGATAAAATACGATGTATATTTCAGTATACCTGTTATATAATAGATAAAATACAATGTATATTTCAGTATACCCATTATATAATAGATAAAATACGATGTATATTTCAGTATACCCATTATATAATAGATAAAATACGATGTATATTTCAGTATACCCGTTATATAATAGATAAAATACGATGTATATTTCAGTATACCCGTTATATAATAGATAAAATACAATGTATATTTCAGTATACCCGTTATATAATAGATAAAATACGATGTATATTTCAGTATACCTGTTATATAAAGATAAAATACGATGTATATTTCAGTATACCCGTTATATAATAGATAAAATACGATGTATATTTCAGTATACCTGGGAGATTTTTGCCGTTCCACTGAAGCTGTAAGGTGAACACACCCACCTCAACAGGAGTGTAAGTACACACGTACTGATCTCCGGCAGGTTCAATCGTTGTCTTAGCAATGGAGTTTGGACCTGTAAGGAGATTTGATGAGGTTAACATGGTTTCTTGTATTAATTATCTAGCTTGGTGAATCGACCACATGTAGACAATAGACTAATTCTTACAATGTCAAATAACAATGGTGAATCGACCATATGTAGACAATGGAGTAAATGTCAAATAACAATGGTGAATCGACCACATGTAGACAATGGAGTAAATGTCAAATAACAACGGTGAATCGACCATATGTAGACAATGGAGTAAATGTCAAATAACAATGGTGAATCGACCACATGTAGACAATGGAGTAAATGTCAAATAACAATGGTGAATCGACCACATGTAGACAACAGATTAATTGTTACAATGTCAAATAACAACATGTATACTGTCCAGTTCCCTATCACACCATTCCATGATCAAGATAAAATCGAAGTCCATCAGATAGTTACTAGAGAATTTTAATCATAAAATATCTAACAAAGCATCAGACAAGTTTTATAGCCTTATTACTGATAAGAATCTCTAATTCATGCATTTTTTTCCTAAATATGAGGAACCTGCTCATGTACAACACTCAGCGATGTTGTATAATACTGAAACTACGAGAGAAGACTACTCACCGTCCACCTGTACCCCGAGTTCTCCCCGCCGTTTTCCAACATTGACGTAAAATGTAGCCACATTGTCCTCCTCTCCACGATAAAGTCCATCTCCATCAGCAGTTGGAAGGCCACCTTCGTCAATGTTCTGTATAAATGGACAACCTGCAACAGACAAGTTATCATAATGAACACAAACCCTTTAATTCACTTCCATATTTACCACAATAATGACTTCTATACTTCTCAATTTATTTATATGCCAACTTAACTTTGGATTGATCGCTCATTTTTAAAATGAACACAAACTAACATATAGGTCAATAGTCAGATATCATTTTGTCCTAGTGCGCTATTAAGTACCACAAACACAATAAGGTCACTTAATATTGTTGAACCAAAGCTATAATTCAACAATCATTTATCTGAAGTTTACAAGTCTCCAAATTGTTGTTACTATACAGCTCAAAAAACAATCTCAACATACCTCCTGGATCCAGATATATTGTGGTCAGTCACTGTAAGTTACCTGTCTGATTACAGATTATAATGATCTACACTTACCTGTCTAACCAGTTATACATGAAGTTGTCTCCCCTTACCTGAGATATTTATATAAGATACATAACCAGTTATACACACAGTTGTCTCCCCTTACCTGAGATATTTATATAAGATACATAACCAGTTATACACACAGTTGTCTCCCCTTACCTGATATATTTATATAAGATACAGAACCAGTTATACACACAGTTGTCTCCCCTTACCTGAGATATTTATATAAGATACATAGCCAGTTATACACACAGTTGTCTCCCCTTACCTGAGATATTTATATAAGATACATAACCAGTTATACACACAGTTGTCTCCCCTTACCTGAGATATTTATATAAGAAACATAACCAGTTATACACACAGTTGTCTCCCCTTACCTGATATATTTATATAAGATACATAACCAGTTATACACACAGTTGTCTCCCCTTACCTGAGATATTTATATAAGATACATAACCAGTTATACACACAGTTGTCTCCCCTTACCTAATATATACACACAGTTGTCTCCCCTTACCTGATATATACACACAGTTGTCTCCCCTTACCTGAGATATTTATATAAGATACATAACCAGTTATACACTCAGTTGTCTCCCCTTACCTGAGATATTTATATAAGATACATAACCAGTTATACACACAGTTGTCTCCCCTTACCTGAGATATTTATATAAGATACATGCTTGCCAGCTGACTTCCCTGCCCGGTCTGAGGATGACTGCACCTGAACACTATACAGCACTCCATCAGAGGGCCTAACATTATAAACTGTCACTTGTTTTTCTTTGTCGTTATTTGAGGCTGTGACCCCAACAGAACCATCAGAACTGTGTAGCGATGTATTGCTTGAAGTAGCACGTCGTTTTCTTTTCATGTCTTCCCTCTTTTGAAATATTGATATTCGTTCTGTGACGGGTCTATTTTCAATATCAGATTCGTTAGAAAGATCTGATTCACCTGATAATGATATTTGGCCAGTTGAACCTTTAAATGAAAATGACATTGCGAAGTCTGAGGGTGGTGATCTAGGACTCTGTGCTATTGTGTTCTCATACTCCTGAATACTTTGTCTTTGTCTTTCTAGACGAGATTTAAGCGTCAGGCTAATGTCATCATTTAATGGCGATTTTGTCTCCAAATGCGATTCCATACGTTTTTTCAACATCTGACTTAAATGATCCTCAAACACTGTCATTTCGGAGGGTGGCGATTTGGGCAGATTTTCTGTAGACTTTTCATATTCTTGAATACTTTGTCTTTGTTTCTCCATTCGATCCTTTAATGTTCGACTTGCAAAATGATTTTCTAACTTTGCAAGTATTGCTTTATTTGCGAACACTTTTTTGGTTGGTCTATTTATAGGTTTGTTAAAGTTCACGTCTTCACTAATCTCCTCTTTATCACTAGGAGAACGATCACCATTATTTCGTTTTTTCAGCACCATGTTTAATTCTTTCACAAGCTGATCTTGAAGTTTTGAACCTGGATCTTTTTTGACTGAAGTCTTGAATATGATTGGCTGAGCCATAACAGGACTAAGTGTTCGACTTTTTGGTGAAGTTGGGGAGGTTGTCTGATCACTAGAACAGCTAATTGACAAATCTAAACCACCAGGCAACATTCTTGATTTGATGTTGTCATTGTTAACTTTGGTGGACACCTCCGAACTTTCTCCGTCTGTATTAGTGCTGCTTTTCACCAATACTCCAGAGTCTTCAGAGTCTACAACATCCTTTTTTACCGAGACATCGGAGACTGTTGATATGGTAGAATGTGCCGGTGATTTTTGTGGCGTTGAAGTTGCTGACACAGACGTACCTGTATCACCTGCACCAAATGATACAGAACTTGTATCCTCATCATCGGTCGTGTCTGTGTGTTTTTGGCGTAAAATATCGCGCAACTCTCCAAGAACCTCATCTACATTGATGTCCTTCACCTCAGCCTCTTTTTCAGTGTCAGACATCTTGAATATTGTGTGCAAGCCTTAACTAGTTTATTTCATGTTTATAATCATCTGATTAATGATCTGTAACAAATGTAAACATAAAATATAGGACTATTATTGGTTAGTGTTAAATACTCCTTATATATATGATATCAAGCTGCACCATGTAACACAGATCTGTCTGCCTCAAACTAGGAAAATTAACACCATGAATCTATATAAAACCATCATAACAACTTAAACCTGACAGATAAAATCTAATCCATAACATTGCTCTGATCAAATATTTTCATCACAAACCAACAAACCTCCTTAAAAACTCCACTCCCTGGTGTCACCAGCCATTCAATTAGCTCTAATTATTGAAGTCCTGTTTTGAAATTTCAAAACAAAACTTAACATATTCTTTTCCACTAAACTGTTATGCAAGGCAGATGACCTATATATGCATAATAAAATTAATTTGATATTCCACCTATCAAATGGGGATATGTGTATATATAAAACATGGATCCCCTTGTCGGATCTATTACTGCTTCATTCATAACCTTGTCATGGTTAATTTGTGTAGGTTTTCGGTTCTATTGAATGGGTCAATGTATTAGAGCGAGTTAGCAGTGTACACGAGCTACAGGCATTATAGGTCAGGTAAATACTCGGGTATAAATATCCTCATATTCAGCTGGGGCCTATACCTATACATTCTATAGTTAGAACCTATTATCGAGCTGCCCAATACTCTAAATCAATTTTGATCAGAATTTATACACAATCATCAGCAGCCGCCAAAATTATGCACACTACAATACAGTCGTACTGCATTCTACCTTGACTGTAGTACACTGCCACATCATCCCAGTTATATTTACTTCATTCATATCCAGTATAAACATGCATTCAATCCATAAATATCACCTAGATTCCATTCATATATTTATTCAATAGATCCTCAATATCATTCAATATTAAACTGACTTACTCTATATAATCAACCTTACTTAACAGTCCCCAAATCAAATACAGCGAGATGAAAAGTTTGGTACAACAGATACAGCTATATACTGAATCCTGACACCTTTACAGGTAACAAGTTTGGTACAACAGATACAGCTATATACTGAATCCTGACACCTTTACAGGTAACAAGTTTGGTACAACAGATACAGCTGTACACTGAATCCTGACACCTTTACAGATAACAAGTTTGGTACAACAGATACAGCTATATACTGAATCCTGACACCTTTACAGGTAACAAGTTTGGTGACTTATATACAACAGATACAGCTATATACTGAATCCTGACACCTTTACAGGTAACAAGTTTGGTACATGTACAACAGATACAGCTATATACTGAATCCTGACACCTTTACAGGTAACAAGTTTGGTACAACAGATACAGCTATATACTGAATCCTGACACCTTTACAGGTAACAAGTTGTCTTTTTTTTCACCAATCTAATGAACTTGATACTTTTTTTCAATGTCATAGGAAAATTTTGGTACAACAGATACAGCTATATACTGAATCCTGACACCTTTACAGGTAACAAGTTGTCTTTTTTTTCACCAATCTAATGAACTTGATACTTTTTTTCAATGTCATAAGGTAATTAAATCTTTAAAGAAATAAATCCTTATTGTGAAGAAGTGAAATTTTATCTATAATTGTCAGAGGACATTAAAACCACTCTCACATTATATGATGTCCAGTGGAACCACTACAGTAATGAGGACAACGGATGGTCCGACCAGAAACTTTAATAGTACTTTTTCGGAGAGGAAATTTTTTATAGCCTTAAAAATGGAGAAAAAAAAAGCCCCTTGGAACCCCCTACCTACCAGGGCACTGCCCTGGACTCGCTGGGGGCCTTGGCGGCAGCCCCCAGACCCCTTGCCTAAAAAACTTCGCCTCACGCCTACGGCACTCACATTATCACTAAATTACTGGACCCCCCCTTTCGAAAATCCTGGATCCGTGCCTGCAATTAATTCTCATTAGAGTTAAGACAGAACTGCTGGTTTACATCAAATATAAGGCCTTGTAGGGTACTGCACTTTATAAACATAGTCTAGCTTCTATAGGTCAAGATCAGGTTAGAAGTGAAAAGATTGGAGAGCTCTAGTCTAGACCTGGTCTAACCAGTTTATCAACTGACTGGTATATATCCTGGTACTCCTGTTGTGTAGGAGGCCTTTGTGAGTTTGGGCGTTCATTATACCTGTGTCTATATCATCACCATTTAGTGTTTAGTTCACAGACACTAGAATACATACATGTGTTATATCATTGTACAGCACAATATGGCAGGTCACCGTCATCAAGTGAAAATTAAATGTGAGAATAATTAATTTCAATATGTTTGCTGGTTTGACACCAAAGCATAATTCACAGCTGATTTATGTGTATGAAGTCTAATGTACATCCTATAACTTAGTGTTAAAGATGTTATGTTATAGTTTCACGATAAACACGCAGTAAATAAATTACATGTCGTCCCCCTGTATACAAAGTAAGCAGGTCCCCTAGATGTTTGTTTACCAGCTTTAAGTTCTCCAGTCGCTACACTATCTCAAGTTCTACAGACAATGCTTTTCAAATAACATTAAAGATTGCCTCATTTGGCGACATTACAAAGGCTCTCCATTATAGAGATAAACTTGTCTAGGGAGACTCCCCAGTATAGAGATAAACTTGTCTAGAGAGACTCCCCAGTATAGAGGTAAACTTGTCTAGAGAGACTCCCCAGTATAGAGATAAACTTGTCTAGAGAGACTCCCCAGTATAGATATTAACTTGTCTAGAGAGACTCCCCAGTATAGAGATAAACTTGTCTAGAGAGACTCCCCAGTATAGAGGTAAACTTGTCTAGAGAGACTCCCCAGTATAGAGATAAACTTGTCTAGGGAGACTCCCCAGTATAGAGGTAAACTTGTCTAGGGAGACTCCCCAGTATAGAGATAAACTTGTCTAGGGAGACTCCCCAGTATAGAGATAAACTTGTCTAGGGAGACTCCCCAGTATAGATATTAACTTGTCTAGAGAGACTCCCCAGTATAGAGGTAAACTTGTCTAGAGAGACTCCCCAGTATAGAGATAAACTTGTCTAGAGAGACTCCCCAGTATAGAGATAAACTTGTCTACAGAGACTCCCCAGTATAGAGATAAACTTGTCTAGAGAGACTCCCCAGTATAGAGATAAACTTGTCTAGGGAGACTCCCCAGTATAGAGGTAAACTTGTCTAGAGAGACTCCCCAGTATAGAGGTAAACTTGTCTAGAGAGACTCCCCAGTATAGAGATAAACTTGTCTAGGGAGACTCCCCAGTATAGAGGTAAACTTGTCTAGAGAGACTCCCCAGTATAGAGATAAACTTGTCTAGAGAGACTCCCCAGTATAAACTTGTCTAGAGAGACTCCCCAGTATAGAGATAAACTTGTCTAGGGAGACTCCCCAGTATAGAGATAAACTTGTCTAGGGAGACTCCTCAGTATAATCTTGTCTAGGGAGACTCCCCGGTATAGAGGTAAACTTGTCTAGAGAGACTCCCCGGTATAGAGGTAAACTTGTCTAGAGAGACTTCCCAGTATAGATAGACTCCCCAGTATGGAGGTAAACTTGTCTAGAGGGACTCTCCAGTATAGAGGTAAACTTGTCTAGAGAGATTCCCCAGTATAGAGATAAACTTGTCTAGGGAGACTCCCCAGTATAGAGGTAAACTCGCTAGGGAGGCTCCCTATTACAGAGGTAAACTGTAAACTGAGGTGACCGTACTCGAGTTTAACAGTAGATGTCAGGTTATAGGGAAAAAATAATTCAATCGGGATTTTGATAATGATACACAAATTTGCTCAACATATGTTTATATTGACAAAGTATACTAATTACAATTCATTAAAAAGTTTGCTATTCCAGAGATGTCCTACCTCAGTCAGCTGACTTTGGTGTAGGCCAGTATATCCTGTATCATGTATCATGTTGTTGACTGTACACACATATGACAACCATCTGCTACAACTTCCAAGTCCCTCAAAGTTAAAATGTCAGCTAAGTTTCATGTTGTAGCCTAAGACTATGACAACATTTAACTTTCTGATTGGTGCATGAAATCAACAAAAATAATAAACAAATACTGTATCATCCTGACAGCTGTAAATAGCCTGGGAAATTATAAAGTATTTCTTGGCATGAATTATATTTTGATGAAATCATGCAAATATTTTTCTGCAACAACAAACATTGTGTTTATTGTGGGATACTGGTAAAGTAAACAGCACTCGACCATGACAAACATATTGATTACCAAATATTGATTAGACACCACCTTACCTGCCCACATAAAACTGGGGCAGCAGAGTTAGACCATGGTATCATTATTCCAAGGTAAAACAGACATAAAGAGTCGATAATCTGGTGTCCTTTAACAATACAGGATCTTCCTATCAATCTATTAATGCTGAGTTTTGTACGATCTGACGAAAACCTACCACCCACAACACTCTCCTTAACTGTACTGAGAGAACTTTCCCATACAATTTTACTATTCTATTCTGAATGGTTCCTTTATATTTACAACATGTATATATAGATATACAAGTTTATATAAAACACAATCACTTCAGTGACTCCTTTTGACATTTGTATGTTCCATAATTTAGGACAAGATCAATTGGCATTTATCAAAACTCATGTAGTAATACCCTTATATTTAAATAGGTGATCAGGTAACTTGCCATTAGGTTACTGATTTTCATTACAAGCATGGTTTTACATTTCAGTTCAACTGGGTCTGTGAAAAATACCTATTTGATGAACAAGCTGACCTGGTAACTTAATTGATGTTTGGTCCCCAAGATGACCTGGTAAATTTGACCTTCAATCTCGATTGGTTTCTTAATTCCATTGTGAGGAACTGGTTTTTTTTACTTTTGACCCTGAATGTTATTCTGGTGACTTTGACCTTTAGTCATGCAATGCGGTTAGATTCCAACCAATTTATTATTAATATACAGGTGTAAAATAGGGGTTTGTACAGTGTAAATAGGGTCTGAATCATCAGGTGTAAAACAGGGGAATCAGGTGTAAAACAGGGGTCCTGTATCAGGTGTAAAATAGGGGAATAAAGTGTAAAACAGGGGTCCTGACTCAGGTGTAAACAGGGGTCCTGTATCAGGTGTAAAATAGGGGAATAAAGTGTAAAACAGGGGTCCTGACTCAGGTGTAAACAGGGGTCCCGAATCATGTATAATACAACCTTATATTTTTGATGCTGACAAACAACATAATACAACTATAGAAGATAACTATTTAACTTAATTCACAGTTGTGAATATCGAAGTCAAAGACAAAGACCTGGAGCCAGTTGAATTATATAAGTAAGACAGCAGCTCAAGCCAACAAGACAACCATATATAGTGCATGAGACTATAATTAGACAAGCACA
This sequence comes from Pecten maximus, assembly GCF_902652985.1. Taxonomy (NCBI): domain Eukaryota; kingdom Metazoa; phylum Mollusca; class Bivalvia; order Pectinida; family Pectinidae; genus Pecten; species Pecten maximus. The sequence continues at coordinate 1,678,755 of NC_047028.1, read as the reverse complement.
TGTCAGGAGCCTAATGTATTACCTGACAATACCAACTGAATAATTAATATTAATTAAACAATGGCCTGTAAAATTGTTTGACAGGTGCAACATGATATCTTTCGAACATAAAATATAAAATCAATTTAAAGAATGATAAATTTAAATGAAATTACAACTAATATAAAAATTAATTTATTCAAAGATACATTTAAAATTCAAAATTCATTGCATTTATTGTGATAAATGTAAAGACATGTCACTATAACCGTGACATGTAATGTTATCATGGCTATTCTATTGCATGGGATTAGTTTTGCCTTTAAATACTAAACATATGTAGGAGTATGAATAATTTAATCTTGATTAAATAAATCTCGTAGACATATATGAAATACTTAATGATACTGACATATATAGAGAAGGTTTAATCCTCGTTAAGGTCAAGCTGTAATCCAGGAGTAACACAGGTAGAACATGCCAGGTAAATCAAATATCACTCCAAACCACAGAACATCTTGTCCATTTTAAGATGCGGATAAAAGAGAACATGGGCCCGACTAGACAATCATCATCCAAGCCCCAGTCCCATTATAAAACACAGCCAACATATTATCCTCATAGGACAGTGCACACACCAGCTCTAAACACCATAGTCCAACGGTCGTCGACTTTCGACAGAATGACATTATGGGATGTGATGAATGTCGACATCTGCAGAAAAGTCTAAGTGACAGAATATAAATACCCAATCACAATTACCTGCTCAGCGCCACAGCATGGTTAACTAGTGACAATGTCACGGTCCACCGACCGCGGGTGTATCAGGGTGTACTACAGCTAAGTATTGATTAGTTTTTTACCTGTGTAAAAATCATCAGATGGTGGGAACCTTAAAATCCATAACATTTATTACAAATACTTATAGTTATTACAGACACCTGATGTGAAACTATAGATATAATCCAGTAATGGTCTGTCACCAGTAAATACAGCGGTCTGTCACCAGTAAATACTGCGTTCTGTCACCAGTAAATACAGCGGTCTGTCACCAGTAAATACTGCGGTCTGTGTCACCAGTAAATACTGTGGTTTGTCAGCAGTAAATACCGCGGTCTGTCACCAGTAAATACTGCATTCTGTCACCAGTAAAATTATTACTGCGGTCTGTCACCAGTAAATACTGCGGTCTGTCACCAGTAAATACCGCAGTCTGTCACCAGTAAATACTGCGGTCTGTCACCAGTAAATACAGCGGTCTGTCACCAGTAAATACTGCGTTCTGTCACCAGTAAATACAGCGGTCTGTCACCAGTAAATACTGCGGTCTGTGTCACCAGTAAATACTGTGGTTTGTCACCAGTAAATACCGCGGTCTGTCACCAGTAAATACTGCATTCTGTCACCAGTAAAATTATTACTGCGGTCTGTCACCAGTAAATACTGCGGTCTGTCACCAGTAAATTCTGCGGTCTGTCACCAGTAAATACCGCAGTCTGTCACCAGTAAATACTGCGGTCTGTCACCAGTAAATACTGCGGTCTGTCACCAGTAAACACCGCGGTCTGTCACCAGTAAATACCGCGGCTTGTCACCAGTAAATACTGCGGTCTGTCACAAGTAAATACTGCTGTCTGTCACCAGTAAATACCGTGGTCTGCCACCGGTAAATACTGCGGTCTGTCACCGGTAAATACCGCGGTCTGTCACCAGTAAATACCACAGTCTGTCACCAGTAAATACTGCGGTCTGTCACCAGTAAATACAGCGGTCTGTCACCAGTAAATACTGCGGTCTGTCACCAGTAAATGCAGCGGTCTGTCATCAGTAAATACCACGGTCTATAACCAGTAAATACCGCGGTCTGTCACCAGTAAATGCAGCGGTCTGTAACCAGTAAATGCAGCGGTCTGTAACCAGTAAATGCAGCGGTCTGTAACCAGTAAATACCGCAGCCTGTCACCAGTAAATATCGCGGTCTGCCACCAGTAAATACCACGGTCTGTCACCAGTAAATACCATGGTCTGCCACCAGTAAATGCAGCGGTCTGTCACCAGTAAATTCTGCGGTCTGTCACCAGTAAATTCTGCGGTCCGTCACCAGTAAATACTGCGGTCTATCACCAGTAAATACCGCAGCCTGTCACCAGTAAATACCGTGGCCTGTCACCAGTAAATACCGCCGCCTGTCACCAGTAAATACTATCTCCTGACTTTACATAGAGATATATCATAATGCAGTGAGCTTGTATCGATAAAACTCAATAAAATCAGATTTTGGGAATAAGGATTTTGGAAAACATTTGATATTAAAGAAAATATGATCAATTTAAAACCAGTTCAAATTAACCAGATTAAGTAATAATACTAAAGATATCGTTAATGAAGATGTTACGGTAGTAGGTTTGTTGAGTTTCATGAGGTGTGAGGAGTCCCAGTGTGTATCCCATCTACTGACTGTTTGTACTTCAACATCGATAATCTACATCTAATTACTTCAGGAGCCAATATTTGACCACCAATTAACAGGGAGAGTTTGAGTAACATCCGATATTCTCAACCTGCATGCACTGAATGAAAAGAAGATGTAATTCCTTGTCATATAGCAGTGTGATTAGGTGGTACATCTTGATGGTTACAGGAAACTAAAGGTGACTGTCACACCTCATCGTGACTGTCACCTCATTCCACAGAACAGTAACACATGGTGACGGTAAACTAAAGGTGACTGTCACCTCATCCTACAGAACAGTAACACATGGTGACAGGAAACTATTCTTTATCGTGACTGTCACCTAATTGTACAGAACAGTAACACATGTCGTTCTATATATGACATATAATGGTGTAATCACATTACATTATCATGCTACCTTATTTCTATATTCCTGTGAGTATGATCCTGGCCATTAAAAAGCTTTACTTTTAAACCAAAGCAGAAAAATCTCAGCTATTTTTATGTTTTACTTAATCTGAATTCCAGAATCCAGACACCATTTCCTTATTTCTTTTACACAATATGTTCAGCATTTCTCAAACAACATAATTGTTGGACCATACATATTTGTTCCTTCCTTCCATTTAACACATTTCCTACTGTTGAACATTCTGTCTGCCGTTACTATACTTGTTTACACAAGAAACCTGAAGGTGATCTGTAAAGCCAATCCCAGAGATCAACACCCACACTCTTACCTTGAGAATCCCACTTAAATACAACATATTTGTTGATTAATTCTACATCTCAAAATGTCTGCCTTTTTGTCCAGGTTAAATAGGTAAATGTCCTACTACATTCTGCTTCTCCTCCAAAGTTAAACCGTTATAATGATTCTAAAGCGATGTGATTACGAAGATCAAGTACGGGTAAGATTCCTCCCAGGTGATATACACGGATACTTCAATGGAGTACGAACATCATGTACTAGGCGGCTAACAGTGTGGTCCAAACTGTTTTATTCAAAATCAGATGTCAAAGAGTCTAAACTGCTTTGAGTGGCGACCCAACGTTTAAAGGTCCTATCAGCCTTTACCAAACAAGTTCAATAACACAAATATTGACCCTCCATTGACATCCCTCTCGGTCCACGGTACCGACATCATAACCGTTATCAACATTCCTCACCTCACCAAACATTATTAGTTTAATACTAACCACACTTAATTTTCAAAACATTTATTTATTGTAAATTCTATAACTGAGACTTTGCCACACATCATAATGTTAACATTTAAACATAGTCTTTCCATTCATTAAGAGTACTCTATCAGCTTGTAAGTGATAAAGTTTTGCTGTGTAAAGCTGCCAAAAGTCTTATACAAACTAGGATAACAAACACACTTTAATCAGATACATATTTATACATATCATTGATAGCTTTTAACAGATTTCTACATAACTATGTACATTGTACAAAGTAAAATATTTCCTTCCCTAAGAAACACATGTGATAGACATTGAAATCCTTAATTAGCGGTGACCAGAACCCTGTCACACGAGACTATTGTGATGTTGTCACGACTTTTTACTGACCAGAACCCTGTCACACGAGACTATTGTGATGTTGTCATGACTTTTTACTGACCAGAACCCTGTCACACGAGACTATTGTGATGTTGTCATGACTATTTACTGACCAGAACCCTGTCACACGAGACTATTGTGATGTTGTCATGACTTTTTACTGACCAGAACCCTGTTACCCGAGACTATTGTGATGTTGTCATGACTTTTTACTGACCAGAACCCTGTTACCCGAGACTATTGTGATGTTGTCATGACTATTTACTGACCAGAACCCTGTCACACGAGACTATTGTGATGTTGTCATGACTATTTACTGACCAGAACCCTGTTACCCGAGACTATTGTGATGTTGTCATGACTATTTACTGACCAGAACCCTGTCACACGAGACTATTGTGATGTTGTCATGACTATTTACTGACCAGAACCCTGTCACACGAGACTATTGTGATGTTGTCATGACTTTTTACTGACCAGAACCCTGTCACACGAGACTATTGTGATGTTGTCATGACTATTTACTGACCAGAACCCTGTTACCCGAGACTATTGTGATGTTGTCATGACTATTTACTGACCAGAACCCTGTCACACGAGACTATTGTGATGTTGTCATGACTATTTACTGACCAGAACCCTGTCACACGAGACTATTGTGATGTTGTCACGACTTTTTACTGACCAGAACCCTGTCACACGAGACTATTGTGATGTTGTCATGACTATTTACTGACCAGAACCCTGTCACACGAGACTATTGTGATGTTGTCATGACTATTTACTGACCAGAACCCTGTCACACGAGACTATTGTGATGTTGTCATGACTATTTACTGACCAGAACCCTGTTACCCGAGACTATTGTGATGTTGTCATGACTATTTACTGACCAGAACCCTGTCACACGAGACTATTGTGATGTTGTCATGACTATTTACTGACCAGAACCCTGTCACCCGAGACTATTGTGATGTTGTCATGACTTTTTACTGACCAGAACCCTGTCACACGAGACTATTGTGATGTTGTCATGACTTTTTACTGACCAGAACCCTGTCACACGAGACTATTGTGATGTTGTCATGACTATTTACTGACCAGGACCCTGTCACACGAGACTATTGTGATGTTGTCATGACTATTTACTGACCAGGACCCTGTCACACGAGACTATTGTGATGTTGTCATGACTTTTTACTGACCAGGACCCTGTCACACGAGACTATTGTGATGTTGTCATGACTATTTACTGACCAGAACCCTGTCACCTGAGACTATTGTGATGTTGTCACGACTTTTTACTGACCAGAACCCTGTCACATGAGACTATTGTGATGTTGTCATGACTATTTACTGACCAGAACCCTGTCACCCAGACTATTGTGATGTTGTCATGACTTTTTACTGACCAGAACCCTGTCACCCGAGACTATTGTGATGTTGTCACGACTTTTTACTGACCAGAACCCTGTCACACGAGACTATTGTGATGTTGTAACGACTTTTTACTGACCAGAACCCTGTCACACGAGACTATTGTGATGTTGTCATGACTATTTACTGACCAGAACCCTGTCACACGAGACTATTGTGATGTTGTCATGACTATTTACTGACCAGAACCCTGTCACACGAGACTATTGTGATGTTGTCATGACTATTTACTGACCAGAACCCTGTCACACGAGACTATTGTGATGTTGTCATGACTATTTACTGACCAGAACCCTGTCACACGAGACTATTGTGATGTTGTAACGACTTTTTACTGACCAGAGCCCTGTCACACCAGACTATTGTGATGTTGTCATGACTATTTACTGACCAGAACCCTGTCACACGAGACTATTGTGATGTTGTCATGAGTTTTTACTGACCAGAACCCTGTCACACAAGACTATTGTGATGTTGTCATGACTTTTTACTGACCAGAACCCTGTCACACAAGACTATTGTGATGTTGTCATGAGTTTTTACTGACCAGAACCCTGTCACACAAGACTATTGTGATGTTGTCATGAGTTTTTACTGACCAGAACCCTGTCACACGAGACTATTGTGATGTTGTCATGACTTTTTACTGACCAGAACCCTGTCACACGAGACTATTGTGATGTTGTCATGACTATTTACTGACCAGAACCCTGTCACACGAGACTATTGTGATGTTGTCATGACTTTTTACTGACCAGAACCCTGTCACCCGAGACTATTGTGATGTTGTCACGACTATTTACTGACCAGAACCCTGTCACACGAGACTATTGTGATGTTGTCATGACTTTTTACTGACCAGAACCCTGTCACACGAGACTATTGTGATACATAATCTTTCATGACTTTTTACTGACCAGAACCCTGTCACACGAGACTATTGTGATGTTGTCACGACTTTTTACTGACCAGAACCCTGTCACACGAGACTATTGTGATGTTGTCACGACTTTTTACTGACCAGAACCCTGTTACCCGAGACTATTGTGATGTTGTCACGACTTTTTACTGACCAGAACCCTGTCACACGAGACTATTGTGATGTTGTCATGACTTTTTACTGACCAGAACCCTGTCACACGAGACTATTGTGATGTTGTCATGACTATTTACTGACCAGAACCCTGTCACACGAGACTATTGTGATGTTGTCACGACTTTTTACTGACCAGAACCCTGTCACACGAGACTATTGTGATGTTGTCATGACTTTTTACTGACCAGAACCTTGTCACACGAGACTATTGTGATGTTGTCATGACTATTTACTGACCAGAACCCTGTCACACGAGACTATTGTGATGTTGTCATGACTATTTACTGACCAGAACCCTGTCACACGAGACTATTGTGATGTTGTCACGACTTTTTACTGACCAGAACCCTGTCACACGAGACTATTGTGATGTTGTCATGACTATTTACTGACCAGAACCCTGTCACACGAGACTATTGTGATGTTGTCATGACTATTTACTGACCAGAACCCTGTCACACGAGACTATTGTGATGTTGTCATGACTTTTTACTGACCAGAACCCTGTCACACGAGACTATTGTGATGTTGTCATGATTTTTTACTGACCAGAACCCTGTCACACGAGACTATTGTGATGTTGTCATGACTATTTACTGACCAGAACCCTGTCACACGAGACTATTGTGATGTTGTCATGATTTTTTACTGACCAGAACCCTGTCACATGAGACTATTGTGATGTTGTCATGACATTTTACTGACCAGAACCCTGTCACCCGAGACTATTGTGATGTTGTCATGACTATTTACTGACCAGAACCCTGTCACACGAGACTATTGTGATGTTGTCATGATTTTTTACTGACCAGAACCCTGTCACACGAGACTATTGTGATGTTGTCATGACTTTTTACTGACCAGAACCCTGTCACACGAGACTATTGTGATGTTGTCATGACTATTTACTGACCAGAACCCTGTCACACGAGACTATTGTGATGTTGTCACGACTTTTTACTGACCAGAACCCTGTCACACGAGACTATTGTGATGTTGTCATGACTTTTTACTGACCAGAACCCTGTCACACGAGACTATTGTGATGTTGTCATGACTATTTACTGACCAGAACCCTGTCACACGAGACTATTGTGATGTTGTCATGACTATTTACTGACCAGAACCCTGTTACCCGAGACTATTGTGATGTTGTCATGACTTTTTACTGACCAGAACCCTGTCACACGAGACTATTGTGATGTTGTCATGACTATTTACTGACCAGAACCCTGTCACACGAGACTATTGTGATGTTGTCATGACTATTTACTGACCAGAACCCTGTCACCCAGACTATTGTGATGTTGTCACGACTATTTACTGACCAGAACCCTGTCACACGAGACTATTGTGATGTTGTCATGACTATTTACTGACAAGAACCCTGTCACACCAGACTATTGTGATGTTGTAACGACTTTTTACTGACCAGAACCCTGTCACACGAGACTATTGTGACACTATCTGTCATGACTTTTTACTTTTACTGCAGCAGTAGAAAATATCAACAAAACCAACAATTTTTTTTCAAATTTTAAACCACATATAATTTATGGATCTGTAATAGTGTAAGTATAATGCATGTTTTAAGTCTTGGTTCTCTCTGGATGTTCGGACGAGGGTTCAGAGGGTTAACTGAAATGGCTGTATCAAACTCAGTTCTGTATGTACCTCGGCCATTAGTTCTGTATGTACCTCGGCCATTAGTTCTCTATGTACCTCGGCCATAAGTTCTGTATGTACCTCGGCCATTAGTTCTGTATGTACCTCGGCCATAAGTTCTGTATGTACCTCGGCCATAAGTTCTGTATGTACCTCGGCCATAAGTTCTGTATGTACCTTGGCCATAAGTTCTGTATGTACCTCGGCCATAAGTTCTGTATGTACCTTGGCCATAAGTTCTGTATGTACCTCGGCCATTAGTTCTGTATGTACCTTGGCCATAAGTTCTGTATGTACCTCGGCCATAAGTTCTGTATGTACCTTGGCCATACGTACTGGTGGAAATCGCTATGGTCTTAGTTTGTCAATATCTGGGATTTGTATGGGGGCAAACATGTACAGAATGTGGAATCTATGGAATGTGTATAGATACCCTTTATTTGGAGTTGCTCCTTCACCCGGCCTAGTGGTAATTAATGAATTGGTATAATTTTGAACAAATTTTTTTTTTCACTGATAATTAATTTCTTATGTCTAAATTTAAGAGCAAAACATCTGGAGTCATTCTATCAGTTTGTAATTCATGCAGCAGAAATAAATTATTTTGAAATTTTAGTCCTCTCAAGAATTCAATCTTAAAATAATTCGTACTTAACTCATAAAGCCAGGCTTATCTGTCAGACTGCTTGGTAGTGTCTAGTATAAAATATGAATGAAAACTATTTATAAAACTACTTACAAAGCTTTTTCAATGGTAGGATTATATCGGTCAGATTTGCTGGCTGACTGTTGGGTAGAAATATTCCCCTGAATATTGATTTTATGTATATAGATATATTATCATTTGTAGAGCTAAAATTATTTGTAAAAATACTTTTGATTTAAAATATATATGAACAATAAATGGAGCTAGGAATACATTTTATAGCCAAGAAATGGAGTTAATTGTAACTCGAAGTCTTGTAAGCAAACCACCAACTATAACGGTAGCTAAACATTTGATAAACTAAGAAATAGTCCAGGATTTAAACAAACAGTCTTACTCAAGGCAGTGAAGTCACAGTGACCTATATATGGCCTATATATAACATATTGGCTGTACCTCTCCTAAAATCTGACACTCAACTCTTGTCTTTGAAAAAAAAACTCAGAAAAGCTGAACACTATCAAGACTCCTTCACTGCTTACACTGTGATATTACACTGATATTACACTGATACTACTTATACTGTGACTAAACTGGTATTACCCTGATTACACCCATATTACACTAATATAACACTGATATTACATTGTTATTACACTGTGATCACACTGATATAACACTGATATTATACTGATATTACACTGACATTACATGGATATTACGCTGATATAATGCTGATATAACACTGATATTACACTAATATAACACTGATATAACACTGATATAACACTGATATTACACTAATATATAACACTGATATAACACTGATATTACAGTGATTACACTAATATAACTGATATCACACTGATATTACTCTAATATTACACTAATATAACACTGATATAACACTGATATTACACTGTGATTACACTAATATAACACTGATATTACACGGATATTACACTGATATAACACTGATATTACACTGATATAACACTGATATTACACTGTGATTACACTGACATAACACTGATATAACACTGATATTACACTAATATATAACACTGATATAACACTGATATTACACTGTGATTACACTGATATAACACTGATATTATATTACACTGTGATTACACTAATATAACACTGATATTACACGGATATCACACTGATATTACACTGATATAACACTGATATTACACTGATATTACACTGATATTACACTGTGATTACACTAATATAACACTGATATTACACGGATATCACACTGATATTACACTGATATTACACTGATATTACAATGTGATTACACTGATATAACACGGATATTACACTGATATTACACTGATATTACACTGTGATTACACTAATATACACTGATATTACACTGATATTACACTGATATAACACTGATATTACACTGCTATTATACTGATATTACACTGTGATCACACTGTGATTACACTAATATAACACTGATATTACACTGATATTACACTGATATAACACTGATATTACACTGATATAACACTGAAATTACACTGCTATTATACTGTTATTACACTGTGATCACACTGATATTGCACTGATATAACACTGATATTACACTGATATTTAACAGTGTGATAACATTGATATAACACTAATATTACACTACAAGTTCAGAAGAAATAGAATTTTCCCATAATAATTTCAGAGGATCACTTCAAACTTTTTCATTCAGATCAGGCTTGACAAAAGCAGCTGTTTAGTTTATCTTCAAGTCCATCCAATTACCAGCTTTGAAAAAGATGTGAACAAGTTTTACAGGTATGCAGTTATTTACATAACGGGCAGTCTGGATCATTTATAAACTGGTAAAGCCACAAACTGCTCCAACCTCTCCACCTGTTTACCTCGGATTAACATGTGAAAGCATAGTTGAATTTAGCTCAAATTAAAAGTACATTATCTGATCAGATCAGACACAATTCCTTGATGTAAATAACACCCTTATCTTTATGATTCGCCTCAACTTTCTTTCCAGCATGATTTGAAAATTTGAGACTTGTTGACGTTGAATAATAACTTCCCTACAGTTCGACAACTTCCTACGCATTTTAGGTAGACTTGATGACGTAAGAAAACTTCCATAGAGTTCGACAACTTCCTACGCATTTTAAGTAGACTTGATGATGTAAGATAACTTCCAGACTGTTCGACAACTTCCTACGCATTTTAGGTAGACTTGATGACGTAAGATAACTTCCAGACAGTTCGACAACTTCCTACGCATTTTAGGTAGACTTGGTGATGTCCCAACAGTTCGACAACTTCCTACGCATTTTAGGTAGAATTGATGACGTAAGAAAACTTCCAGACAGTTTGACAACTTCCTATGTATTTTAGGTAGACTTGATGACGTAAGATAACATCCCTACAGTTGACAACTTCCTACACATTTTAGGTAGACTTGATGACGTAAGAAAACTTCCATAGAGTTTGACAACTTCCTACACATTTTAGGTAGACTTGATGACGTAAGAAAACTTCCATACAGTTCGACAACTTCCTACACATTTTAGGTAGACTTGATGACGTAAGAAAACTTCCATAGAGTTTGACAACTTCCTACACATTTTAGGTAGACTTGATGACGTAAGAAAACTTCCATAGAGTTTGACAACTTCCTACACATTTTAGGTAGACTTGATGACGTAAGAAAACTTCCATACAGTTCGACAACTTCCTACACATTTTAGGTAGACTTGGTGACGTAAGAAAACTTCCAGACAGTTCGACAACTTCCTACGTATTTTAGGTAGACTTGGTGATGTCCCAACAGTTCGACAACTTCCTACGTATTTTAGGTAGACTTGGTGATGTCCCAACAGTTCGACAACTTCCTACGCATTTTAGGTAGACTTGGTGATGTCCCAAGAGTTCGACAACTTCCTACGTATTTTAGGTAGACTTGATGACGTAAGAAAACTTCCGGACAGTTTAACAACTTCCTACGTATTTTAGGTAGACTTGGTGACGCGAGAAAACTTCCAGACAGTTCGACAATTTCCTACACATTTTAGGTAGACTTGGTGACGTAAGATAACTTCCATACAGTTTGACAACTTCCTACGCATTTTAGGTAGACTTGATGACGTAAGAAAACTTCCATACAGTTCGACAATTTCCTACACATTTTAGGTAGACTTGATGACGTAAGAAAACTTCCAGACAGTTCGACAACTTCCTACGTATTTTAGGTAGACTTGGTGATGTCCCAACAGTTCGACAACTTCCTACGCATTTTAGGTAGACTTGGTGATGTCCCAAGAGTTCGACAACTTCCTACACATTTTAGGTAGACTTGGTGATGTCCCAACAGTTCGACAACTTCCTACACATTTTAGATAGACTTGGTGACGTAAGATAACTTCCGTACAGTTTGACAACTTCCTATGTATTTTAGGTAGACTTGAAGACGTAAGAAAACTTGACAACTTCCTACGCATTTTAGGTAGACTTGGTGACGCGAGAAAACTTCCAGACAGTTTGACAACTTCCTAAGCATTTTAGGTAGACTTGGTGACGTAAGATAACTTCCGTACAGTTTGACAACTTCCTACACATTTTAGGTAGACTTGATGACGTAAGAAAACTTCCAGACAGTTCGACAACTTCCTACGTATTTTAGGTAGACTTGGTGATGTCCCAACAGTTCGACAACTTCCTACACATTTTAGGTAGACTTGGTGATGTCCCAACAGTTCGACAACTTCCTACACATTTTAGGTAGACTTGGTGATGTCCCAACAGTTCGACAACTTCCTACACATTTTAGATAGACTTGGTGACGTAAGAAAACTTGACAACTTCCTACACATTTTAGGTAGACTTGGTGACGCGAGAAAACTTCCAGACAGTTTGACAACTTCCTACGCATTTTAGGTAGACTTGGTGACGTAAGATAACTTCCAGACAGTTTGACAACTTCCTACACATTTTAGGTAGACTTGATGACGTAAGATAACTTCCGTACAGTTTGACAACTTCCTACATATTTTAGGTAGAATTGGTGACATTGACAACTTCCCTACAATTTGACAATTTTCTAAGTATTATAGGTAGACTTGGTGATGTAGGATAACTTCCTACATTTATAAGATTGACATTGTAAAGTTAGATAACTCAATAAGGTTACAGTTCCTGCCAAACATTAGATTCACTAGAACATGGTATTGATGACAGTACAATGATTTCTGTATGAGTAAATGTATCCCATGGTTCCACACCTGATTCCACCGGGCTATCACTAATTGGCATAATGACAAAGTGTTGAAATCCATGTCTAAGTCACTGGAATATTTATAGTTCTTAAAAATTCCGACTGGATATGGAATAAGATTTTTCAAGACACAGATTTTATCTCCCAGGAACCGATCAGATTTTGCACACAATTACATGTCCAATTGTATTCTTACAAATTGTTGAGGAATCCTATCAGATTCCGATCGGCATTTCTGTTTTTCCTATCAGGATCCGGCTCAGAATTTTGTACAGGTATAACCCTAACTTCCTCACAGACCTGCATTACTAGGAAAACCATTAAAATAGGTTTTCAGGTAAATCAACTTAAAGAGCATGTAACTTATGCAATTAATAAACAATTGAAACTTTCATCTGAATTTAAATGTAAGTCAGATAAAAACACAAATTTCTTTTTTTTTATTCTGGTCTTTCAAACCCGAGAAAGACATAAAATGCACTAATGTCAAATCACCTTATAACATCCATCTGTGTACAGCATACACTGTCTGGTACATAACTAGGTGTAATAGTGACTGCTAATTGAACTCTAATTGTTAAAGTATTGGTACATCCCGGTCTCTATACTGGAGTGTTGGTACAGTCTCTATACTAGAGTGTTGGTACATCACGGTCTCTATACTGGAGTGTTGGTACAGTCTCTATACTGGAGTGTTGGTACATCACAGTCTCTATACTGGAGTGTTGGTACAGTCTCTATACTGGAGTGTTGGTACATCACAGTCTCTATACTGGAGTGTTGGTACATCACAGTCTCTATACTGGAGTGTTGGTACATCACAGTCTCTATACTGGAGTGTTGGTACAGTCTCTATACTGGAGTGTTGGTACAGTCTCTATACTGGAGTGTTGGTACAGTCTCTATACTGGAGTGTTGGTACAGTCTCTATACTGGAGTGTTGGTACATCACAGTCTCTATACTGGAGTGTTGGTACATCACGGTCTCTATACTGGAGTGTTGGTACAGTCTCTATACTGGAGTGTTGGTACATCACAGTCTCTATACTGGAGTGTTGGTACATCACAGTCTCTATACTGGAGTGTTGGTACAGTCTCTATACTGGAGTGTTGGTACATCACAGTCTCTATACTGGAGTGTTGGTACAGTCTCTATACTGGAGTGTTGGTACATCACAGTCTCTATACTGGAGTGTTGGTACATCACAGTCTCTATACTGGAGTGTTGGTACAGTCTCTATACTGGAGTGTTGGTACAGTCTCTATACTGGAGTGTTGGTACATCACAGTCTCTATACTGGAGTGTTGGTACAGTCTCTATACTGGAGTGTTGGTACATCACGGTCTCTATACTGGAGTGTTGGTACATCACAGTCTCTATACTGGAGTGTTGGTACATCACAGTCTCTATACTGGAGTGTTGGTACATCACGGTCTCTATACTGGAGTGTTGGTACATCACAGTCTCTATACTGGAGTGTTGGTACATCACAGTCTCTATACTGGAGTGTTGGTACATCACAGTCTCTATACTGGAGTGTTGGTACATCACAGTCTCTATACTGGAGTGTTGGTACATCACAGTCTCTATACTGGAGTGTTGGTACATCACAGTCTCTATACTGGAGTGTTGGTACATCACAGTCTCTATACTGGAGTGTTGGTACATCACAGTCTCTATACTGGAGTGTTGGTACATCACAGTCTCTATACTGGAGTGTTGGTACAGTCTCTATACTGGAGTGTTGGTACATCACAGTCTCTATACTGGAGTGTTGGTACATCACAGTCTCTATACTGGAGTGTTGGTACAGTCTCTATACTGGAGTGTTGGTACAGTCTCTATACTGGAGTGTTGGTACATCACGGTCTCTATACTGGAGTGTTGGTACAGTCTCTATACTGGAGTGTTGGTACATCACAGTCTCTATACTGGAGTGTTGGTACATCACAGTCTCTATACTGGAGTGTTGGTACATCACAGTCTCTATACTGGAGTGTTGGTACAGTCTCTATACTGGAGTGTTGGTACATCACAGTCTCTATACTGGAGTGTTGGTACAGTCTCTATACTGGAGTGTTGGTACAGTCTCTATACTGGAGTGTTGGTACATCACAGTCTCTATACTGGAGTGTTGGTACATCACAGTCTCTATACTGGAGTGTTGGTACAGTCTCTATACTGGAGTGTTGGTACAGTCTCTATACTGGAGTGTTGGTACATCACAGTCTCTATACTGGAGTGTTGGTACATCACAGTCTCTATACTGGAGTGTTGGTACAGTCTCTATACTGGAGTGTTGGTACATCACGGTCTCTATACTGGAGTGTTGGTACATCACAGTCTCTATACTGGAGTGTTGGTACATCACAGTCTCTATACTGGAGTGTTGGTACATCACGGTCTCTATACTGGAGTGTTGGTACAGTCTCTATACTGGAGTGTTGGTACATCACAGTCTCTATACTGGAGTGTTGGTACATCACAGTCTCTATACTGGAGTGTTGGTACAGTCTCTATACTGGAGTGTTGGTACATCACAGTCTCTATACTGGAGTGTTGGTACATCACAGTCTCTATACTGGAGTGTTGGTACAGTCTCTATACTGGAGTGTTGGTACAGTCTCTATACTGGAGTGTTGGTACAGTCTCTATACTGGAGTGTTGGTACAGTCTCTATACTGGAGTGTTGGTACAGTCTCTATACTGGAGTGTTGGTACAGTCTCTATACTGGAGTGTTGGTACAGTCTCTATACTGGAGTGTTGGTACAGTCTCTATACTGGAGTGTTGGTACATCACAGTCTCTATACTGGAGTGTTGGTACATCACAGTCTCTATACTGGAGTGTTGGTACAGTCTCTATACTGGAGTGTTGGTACATCACAGTCTCTATACTGGAGTGTTGGTACATCACAGTCTCTATACTGGAGTGTTGGTACATCACAGTCTCTATACTGGAGTGTTGGTACAGTCTCTATACTGGAGTGTTGGTACAGTCTCTATACTGGAGTGTTGGTACATCAGTCTCTATACTGGAGTGTTGGTACATCACAGTCTCTATACTGGAGTGTTGGTACATCACAGTCTCTATACTGGAGTGTTGGTACATCACGGTCTCTATACTGGAGTGTTGGTACATCACAGTCTCTATACTGGAGTGTTGGTACAGTCTCTATACTGGAGTGTTGGTACATCACGGTCTCTATACTGGAGTGTTGGTACATCACAGTCTCTATACTGGAGTGTTGGTACATCACGGTCTCTATACTGGAGTGTTGGTACATCACAGTCTCTATACTGGAGTGTTGGTACATCACAGTCTCTATACTGGAGTGTTGGTACAGTCTCTATACTGGAGTGTTGGTACATCACAGTCTCTATACTGGAGTGTTGGTACATCACAGTCTCTATACTGGAGTGTTGGTACAGTCTCTATACTGGAGTGTTGGTACATCACAGTCTCTATACTGGAGTGTTGGTACAGTCTCTATACTGGAGTGTTGGTACATCACAGTCTCTATACTGGAGTGTTGGTACATCACAGTCTCTATACTGGAGTGTTGGTACAGTCTCTATACTGGAGTGTTGGTACAGTCTCTATACTGGAGTGTTGGTACATCACGGTCTCTATACTGGAGTGTTGGTACAGTCTCTATACTGGAGTGTTGGTACAGTCTCTATACTGGAGTGTTGGTACATCACGGTCTCTATACTGGAGTGTTGGTACAGTCTCTATACTGGAGTGTTGGTACAGTCTCTATACTGGAGTGTTGGTACATCACAGTCTCTATACTGGAGTGTTGGTACATCACGGTCTCTATACTGGAGTGTTGGTACAGTCTCTATACTGGAGTGTTGGTACAGTCTCTATACTGGAGTGTTGGTACATCACAGTCTCTATACTGGAGTGTTGGTACATCACAGTCTCTATACTGGAGTGTTGGTACATCACAGTCTCTATACTGGAGTGTTGGTACATCACAGTCTCTATACTGGAGTGTTGGTACAGTCTCTATACTGGAGTGTTGGTACATCACAGTCTCTATACTGGAGTGTTGGTACATCACAGTCTCTATACTGGAGTGTTGGTACATCACAGTCTCTATACTGGAGTGTTGGTACAGTCTCTATACTGGAGTGTTGGTACATCCCAGTCTCTATACTGGAGTGTTGGTACATCACGGTCTCTATACTGGAGTGTTGGTACAGTCTCTATACAGGAGTGTTGGTACAGTCTCTATACTGGAGTGTTGGTACATCACAGTCTCTATACTGGAGTGTTGGTACATCACGGTCTCTATACTGGAGTGTTGGTACATCACAGTCTCTATACTGGAGTGTTGGTACAGTCTCTATACTGGAGTGTTGGTACATCACAGTCTCTATACTGGAGTGTTGGTACAGTCTCTATACTGGAGTGTTGGTACATCACAGTCTCTATACTGGAGTGTTGGTACAGTCTCTATACTGGAGTGTTGGTACAGTCTCTATACTGGAGTGTTGGTACATCACAGTCTCTATACTGGAGTGTTGGTACAGTCTCTATACTGGAGTGTTGGTACAGTCTCTATACTGGAGTGTTGGTACAGTCTCTATACTGGAGTGTTGGTACAGTCTCTATACTGGAGTGTTGGTACAGTCTCTATACTGGAGTGTTGGTACATCACAGTCTCTATACTGGAGTGTTGGTACATCATGGTCTCTATACTGGAGTGTTGGTACATCACAGTCTCTATACTGGAGTGTTGGTACAGTCTCTATACTGGAGTGTTGGTACATCACAGTCTCTATACTGGAGTGTTGGTACATCACAGTCTCTATACTGGAGTGTTGGTACATCACAGTCTCTATACTGGAGTGTTGGTACAGTCTCTATACTGGAGTGTTGGTACATCACAGTCTCTATACTGGAGTGTTGGTACATCACAGTCTCTATACTGGAGTGTTGGTACATCACAGTCTCTATACTGGAGTGTTGGTACAGTCTCTATACTGGAGTGTTGGTACAACTGTTTACTCGAGTCTCAGTATTAAACACATTATTTGTAGCCAAGGATTCCATAGCTAACTTAAGATTACACTACACACAGATTAATTAACACAGTTGACCGATCCTCTTCTCCAGATCCTCCTATTGAGAATATGGCAATCACAGATTCCCTTCTGTTTTTTTGTTGCCACTGTCTGTCAATTTCACATGTCTGTTTGTTTTATTATCTTGAGATATAACAGTAAAATCAGCATTCAACAGTTCAAATCAGGATTTAAAAATCCTACACTTACCTCATACATCAAGTTCCCAGTCATTTTGTGAATGTGAACATTTACAAATGATATTTTTATACTGAATACATGAAAATAACTTAACTAAGGTATATAGGTCAGATTCCAAGTAAACAAAGACTTACCTGGTAACACCAATCCAGCATCGTTGATGAAGACAATGTGTGTTCTATCTTTGTCAGGTATGTTAAGGTAACATACTAAAGGTAATTAATTTAGGATTTACCTGGAAGTGTGTGGTCCAACTTGGTAATTAAGGTAAAAAGGTCAGATTTCAGGTAAACAAAGACTTACCTGGTAACTCAAACCCTGCGTAAGTGATGTAGATATTGTGTGGTCCTCCTTCGTCGGGTACGTAGGTGACTGACTTAAGGTAATCTCCACCCACGCTGCATTTGACATTTCGGCCGGAGGGACTGACAACTCGTATGCTGCTCTCTAATGACCCAGCATCAGCCAAGTCCACTGTAACAGGCAAAATTAAAACAGATTAAGTCTGTGATATGTTCAATGTATACAACACCTGTCCCATGTGACAATATCATACTATTCTAGGTTATAGGGAAATGACTGATCATGAGGTAACTGGCCTTATGTAGGCGTGAAACATCTGAAAACAATTAAGGTTGTTTGATGGGAATTCCTATTGAAATCTTTTAAGCTGGAAATATTTCATTTTGATAAATACAGATACTTGTAACCCTAAAAACTGAATTTTATTTACAAAGTGTTGAATAACTATTCCCTACAAAAGTCAACAACTGTACCTACCATTAAAGCTGGCGTCTTCACCAACTCCTCCCTGCTGGAAGTTGTTGACTCGGATGGAAAGTAGGTCAAACACATCAACAAAGAATGGACTACCGTCAATCTGGCGACCAGCAAACTGCACCTCCACACGATGTCGACCTGAATCAAACAAGAGAAACAATGAAATGTCTTTAAATATCTAAGAAGTTTTAATTGGCAAAGCACAATTAAACATTGTCCTTTATTATACAAAGGATGGTGGCTAATTTTAACTCCACATGGAAATATCGCTACATATATATTTATTTTCTAGGGGAGATAACTAAGAACTTATCTGATGTAATTGGTATCTACTACACATAGAAAAATTACCCAATATCAAACTAAAGGAGGTAACTAGCAACTTATCTGGTGTAGTTTGCGTCCAATTACACACATTTTGTCCAACATTATAGGAAGTAATTCCCCTGGTGTAGTCGGGAGTTCAAACACGTAGAAAAATCATTATATATTATGCAAAGAGAGATAATTAAGAACCTTCGTGTAGTGGACCTTCTAAACACATGGAAGTATTGTCCAATATTATACAAAGGGAGGTAACTCACCTGGTGTAGTTGGGGTCCATTCCACACGGAAGTTGCCTCCAGACTGCGATACAAGGCGAGCCGGTATACCAATGCCGTTTGGCGCTGTAAACGTGTAACAATAATACTTATTACATAGAAATAGTCAAACATGTCCATCGGGAGTTTTAAACAAGAATCAGATTAAGTTATTTTTTCCTATATGAAACATACGCTCCTCCTCAGACAATTTCTGTTAAAATTCATGTATATAGTCACCATTCTTAAGAAACACAAAAATACATTCATATAGTGGTGATCGTTAGTACAAACCTGATTCATATTATCGATACAAAATATCATTCCAGTTTTACTGAAATATTGTAGCATTCAAAACAATGAAGTACAAATACATCTGGGGAAAAATCAAAGATTACAGGGAATACAAATATCTGAAAAACAATAGAAACTGCTGTAAAAACCATGTTGAGGTGTAAAACTTTATTTGGTATGGTACATAGTTTGTAGGGACCTATAATCTGTATTTGAAGATTCTGTGAATCAATGTCGCCTCCATATGTCTCCAGGACGAACCACTGGCGCTGGTCGATCTGAAGGTGGCGTGTGTGGACGTTGATTGACAGGGGTTTAGTTACAGATGAGGTAACTACTGTCTCCTCGATTCTAGTCACCCTCTCCTCCATATCCTCAACCTGGATAGTAAATGGAGAACCTGAAAGGAAAACAATTCTGTAAATTATCAACTTTTCTCCAATTTTATCATGTTTATCTACATCAAAATATAATTGATCCAGGTTGATCATTAAAAAAGTTTGCAACCAATCATATTTGTATTTCTTCAGGATTTCCTATTCAAAAATATACTGGAATAGTTCATCTTCCAACATTTCAGCAGCAGGTTTTTTCATTCAACCATTGATTCAGACAGTTTCAAACAGACTCTCGCTTAGATTCATCCTCTCGTTTAAATTCGTATTATCACCTTGCAGTAAAATCCTTCTAAAA
The DNA here is from genome assembly GCF_902652985.1 of Pecten maximus. Classification (NCBI taxonomy): domain Eukaryota; kingdom Metazoa; phylum Mollusca; class Bivalvia; order Pectinida; family Pectinidae; genus Pecten; species Pecten maximus. The sequence continues at coordinate 1,658,019 of NC_047028.1, read as the reverse complement.
TTCATCCTATGACCTTGTGGGTAATTCCCATTTAAATACATCCTATCACCTTAGTGGGTAGTTGTTGAGTTGATTTGATTTTAGTTTCTGCTGTCAATACCACAAAAAACTCAAGACGCAGAGAACATTTCTACATGTTAACTATTCATCTAATTCTTCCCTTTATAACCTTGAAGTTATTTCTTTTTTTCTGGCCTAATGTTTACCTGTATATCAAATACATGTACTTACCTGGAACATGTTGGTCGTTAAAGGTGATCGTGACCAGGTGTTTTTTTCCGACCCTAGGAGTAAAGGTTGTAGTCAGCTGTCCCTCCTTCCTTCTCTCAACAAAACTGGGAATTGTCTCCCCCTCACACTCAACTACGACCTCTAAACGACCTTCACCAGCCTCGTCCACCAAAACTGAAACATTAAAAAAAGAATCAAGAATACCTGTAATGTTATTGACATCAAAATCATCAGAATGACAAACTTCATCGGTCTATGTTTATTTTTTTTTTAAATATTGAAAAATGAACATTTTCTAAAAATAGATGAACTTGAACCCTTAGCGAGCTATTTAATCAGACATGTATTTTGTACTTACATGGCATGGGAAAAAGTTTGACCAAAAGATATTCTACAGATAATAGAATTACATAAACCCTATAAATTCAACGGTTTTCAAGTTATGGCCATTTTAAACATTTTTAGGTATGAAGTCATGGCGGCCATATTGTATTCTTGACCTACTTATTAATAGATGACCACACCTCTTTGACATATGCCAAACAATGTTTGAGAAATGCCAATGACATAACTCTTATCATTTTTGAGCAGTTGTGGGGACAAAATAAAGTGTAGAATGATAAAAATAAACAGAACAAAAACTATGGGTCTTTTTACCAGTTGGTGAAATGCCCTAATTAACACACATATACCTCCCAGTACTACGTCGCGGGTCATTAACATACCTATAGAGTTTTAATCATGGCAGCTGATCAGTTTTCTACAATAACAGGACACAGCAGTTTAATTCAGACATACACTTACATGTTAACTCATACAACTCTCCAACCTCGGCTCTGCCAAGCTGAGTCAGCAACTTGACTTTGTTAGTGTCGAACACCTTGACAACGCTGGGGAATCCTGGGATGAGATTTCCAGCGAAATAAACCTCTACAAGATGGCTCCCAACCTCTGTTGGTTTCCACTCCACACAGTAGGCACCCGGCCTCATCTCCCGGATCTTCGCAGATAATTTGCTCCCACTTGGTGCTGTAAAATGCAAAATCTTCCAATAAAAAAAAAAGAAAGAAAGAAAAAAAAGTAGACTTTTGGAAGGAAGTTTAGATTTGATGACAAGCCAATAAATTTTGTTACTCATGTTGTTGAGATGTCCCGACACATTTCATCTTTGTTTGGGAAATTTAATTACTGCTAATCTCTTTCCTTTATTGTTTCTTGAATTTTCTCCTTTCCTCTTTATACAGTGATATTATTGTATTTCACATATTAACCATTATAACCATTATTATATTGTCATTTTAAATTCTATGATATTTAATCTATGGTCTTATCAAAGCAGAAAAACTTGAGATAATACTGAAATATTTCAACAATATTATGAATCTTAGAAATGTATTAACTTTTCAATCTTTAAGATAAATCAATATGATGACGAAATGAAATCTTTCATCAAACTTACCATACTAGACCAGAGCATGCGGCTAAAATCTACAGCCATTTTCCATACACCAGCATTCTATAACTCCAAGCAGGTACTGCACGCTACTGAGCTATGAAATGGTCCCTAAGCCAAGTGATGTCCATAGCCCCGACCTGTTCTTACGTATTCTCCAAGCGAGGGAGGATCTAGCTAGTCAATACAAGCATTCCTATCCGAGCAATATACATTTGTTGTAAAGCAGGTAAGCTAAATTAATTACCCCATGCTCTCAAACCGACCTGAAAATGTGTACAGTCTTATGATAATTCAAATCACTTCCTAAACCCATGCAACATGCAGTTTGGTCACAAATGGAATTGTCCCTAGACTTGAGATAGGAAAATGTCTAATATAAGCCAGGGGTAAGGTCATTAATAAGGTCATTAGGCAAATGGATGACAGCACTAAACTGGTATAGCGTATTAAAGGATGATGGGAAAATGGTCAATTAAATCCACAATGTCTATACTAAACTTGATGATTGGTTAAATGAGTATAAATATCAAACAATGTCTTCATATCAATCAACAAATATCAAATGCTATAATAGTGACCGCACATAATAATAGTGACCGCACACTATAATAGTGACCACACACAATAATAGTGACCGCACACTACGATGTGGTCACAATATCACATTGGGCGTAGTCAATCTCTAGGATCTCCTAGAATCATATTGACGTCTGTCTACAGGACATTGTCTAACTGAGCTAGACCATTTCAGGAAGAAAAAAAATCTAAAGTCTACAAATTATAAGTCTTGCTATTTTGAAATAGAAGGGCAATTTTAACATAGGGTGATTTTATTTTAAAAGGTGAGGTGAATAAGAATTTTAAATTGGTGGGTAGAAATATAATTTTGACATTGTGACCTTGTTGATTAGGCATTCCTTAGATATGTTTGTGCTGTTCCAGTGACAATACACACATCAAATGAACCAATATCTATGATTCAGCTGTCAAGGAAATTCAGCTAGTTGTCAAGATTGAACTAGACATCTGGAGATACCGAGATGAACTGTATAACAGAATAAGGGTCCATCACACAGACATCAGTCTGTATAGATAAGTATCAGTCCATGTTAGGTCATCAGTGATTCCCAGACACGCTGATGTGATAGTAGATAACACATACAGTTATCAGGTATATCAATATGAGTTACATTTATTATTGATTGAAACAAGAGGAACAGAAAACAAATTTCCTTAAGGAGATGCATGATACAGATAGTCACTAAAAAGTTTAGAGGTCAACATCCAAAGGTCATTGAAATGTCATGGTTACAAAGAAATTTTCATGCAAATTACATAAATGATGGTAAACACTTCAGAATAAAAAACAAGGCACATCAAACACAGTAGTTTTTATTTATAATCAGACTGCATTCCTGAATATATAGTTATTATACCCATGGTCATTGTTTCAGACAGGCTTACCGTCCCTCCATCAGTGACAGGTGTCAATCATTCAGCTGTTCGAGCATTCTTCATTCAACATTACAACACCTGGACCAGTTGGTAAGATAGAGGTCATAATTCACCAAAACATTCCCATGTCCCATGCCAATAAATGATACAACCAATGTAGATGGGCTCGACCATTCCATACATCTCCATCATTTGTTCAATCTTCAACATGCTGTTCAATTATTTTTTTTTTTTTTTTTTTTTTTGCATTCAATACATATTTTTAAAGAACATTTGCAGCATTCTGTAATACATTCTGCATTGAGAAGAACACGAATGTAGAATTCCCAGTCACACTGTCCAGTAAAAGAGTACCTATGATTTCGGTACTGAACTGATCTACCATCTCGGCCGTGCCCTTGAATGTTATGCCCGCCAGAGTACGCATCTGTACAAACTGTTGCCGTTCAAACTCAGCCAGCATTTCCTCCATCTCGTCCACATATTCTACCCAGAATGGACTCCCTGTCAACAAACATACATGAACCTTTAACAACTTTTATAATTCTACGAACATGATTTAGCTCTGTTAGAGATTTAATTATGAGACTATTAAGGAATAAATGTTGTTCTGGTTGCTGGAGAAAAACCTTCAGGGGGAAACCTTGATTTACATTATGTTAGTGGGATCATCACATCCTCTCTGTCTGTGTGTTTATAACCTAACGATGGACATCATCACATCCTCTGTTGTCTGTGTGTTTATAACCTAACGATAGACATCATCACATCCTCTCTGTCTGTGTGTTTATAACCTAACGATGGACATCATCACATCCTCTCTGTCTGTGTGTTTATAACCTAACGATGGACATCATCACATCCTCTGATGTCTGTGTGTTTATAACCTAACGATGGACATCATCACATCCTCTGTTGTCTGTGTTTATAACCTAACGATGGACATCATCACATCCTCTGATGTCTGTGTGTTTATAACCTAACGATGGACATCATCACATCCTCTCTGTCTGTGTGTTTATAACCTAACGATGGACATCATCACATCCTCTGTTGTCTGTGTGTTTATAACCTAGCGATGGACATCATCACATCCTCTCTGTCTGTGTGTTTATAACCTAACGATGGACATCATCACATCCTCTGATGTCTGTGTGTTTATAACCTAATGATGGACATCATCACGTCCTCTGTTGTCTGTGTTTATAACCTAACGATGGACATCATCACATCCTCTGTTGTCTGTGTTTATAACCTAACGATGGACATCATCACATCCTCTGTTGTCTGTGTTTATAACCTAACGATGGACATCATCACATCCTCTGTTGTCAGTGTGTTTATAACCTAACGATGGACATCATCACATCCTCTGATGTCAGTGTGTTTATAACCTAACGATGGACATCATCACATCCTCTCTGTCTGTGTGTTTATAACCTAACGATGGACATAATCACGTCCTCTGTTGTCTGTGTGTTTATAACCTAACGATGGACATCATCACATCCTCTGATGTCTGTGTGTTTATAACCTAACGATGGACATCATCACATCCTCTGATGTCTGTGTGTTTATAACCTAGCGATGGACATCATCACATCCTCTGATGTCTGTGTGTTTATAGCCTAACGATGGACATCATCACATCCTCTGTTGTCTGTGTGTTTATAACCTAACGATGGACATCATCACATCCTCTGATGTCTGTGTGTTTATAACCTAACGATGGACATCATCACATCCTCTGATGTCTGTGTGTTTATAACCTAACGATGGACATCATCACATCCTCTGTTGTCAGTGTGTTTATAACCTAGCGATGGACATCATCACATCCTCTGATGTCTGTGTGTTTATAGCCTAACGATGGACATCATCACATCCTCTGTTGTCTGTGTGTTTATAACATAACGATGGACATCATCACATCCTCTGATGTCTGTGTGTTTCTAACCTAACGATGGACATCATCACATCCTCTGATGTCTGTGTGTTTATAACCTAACGATGGACATCATCACATCCTCTGATGTCTGTGTGTTTATAACCTAACGATGGACATCATCACATCCTCTGTTGTCTGTGTTTATAACCTAACGATGGACATCATCACATCCTCTGTTGTCTGTGTTTATAACCTAACGATGGACATCATCACATCCTCTGTTGTCAGTGTGTTTATAACCTAACGATGGACATCATCACATCCTCTGATGTCAGTGTGTTTATAACCTAACGATGGACATCATCACATCCTCTCTGTCTGTGTGTTTATAACCTAACGATGGACATAATCACGTCCTCTGTTGTCTGTGTGTTTATAACCTAACGATGGACATCATCACATCCTCTGATGTCTGTGTGTTTATAACCTAACGATGGACATCATCACATCCTCTGATGTCTGTGTGTTTATAACCTAGCGATGGACATCATCACATCCTCTGATGTCTGTGTGTTTATAGCCTAACGATGGACATCATCACATCCTCTGTTGTCTGTGTGTTTATAACCTAACGATGGACATCATCACATCCTCTGATGTCTGTGTGTTTATAACCTAACGATGGACATCATCACATCCTCTGATGTCTGTGTGTTTATAACCTAACGATGGACATCATCACATCCTCTGTTGTCAGTGTGTTTATAACCTAGCGATGGACATCATCACATCCTCTGATGTCTGTGTGTTTATAGCCTAACGATGGACATCATCACATCCTCTGTTGTCTGTGTGTTTATAACATAACGATGGACATCATCACATCCTCTGATGTCTGTGTGTTTCTAACCTAACGATGGACATCATCACATCCTCTGATGTCTGTGTGTTTATAACCTAACGATGGACATCATCACATCCTCTGATGTCTGTGTGTTTATAACCTAACGATGGACATCATCACATCCTCTCTGTCTGTGTGTTTATAACCTAACGATGGACATCATCACATCCTCTGATGTCTGTGTGTTTATAACCTAACGATGGACATCATCACATCCTCTGTTGTCTGTGTGTTTATAACCTAACGATGGACATCATCACATCCTCTCTGTCTGTGTGTTTATAACCTAACGATGGACATCATCACATCCTCTCTGTCTGTGTGTTTATAACCTAACGATGGACATCATCACATCCTCTGATGTCTGTGTGTTTATAACCTAATGATGGACATCATCACATCCTCTCTGTCTGTGTGTTTATAACCTAACGATGGACATCATCACATCCTCTCTGTCTGTGTATTTATAACCTAACGATGGACATCATCACATCCTCTGTTGTCTGTGTGTTTATAACCTAACGATGGACATCATCACATCCTCTCTGTCTGTGTGTTTATAACCTAACGATGGACATCATCACATCCTCTGTTGTCTGTGTGTTTATAATCTAATGATGGACATCATCACATCCTCTGTTGTCTGTGTGTTTATAACCTAACGATGGACATCATCACATCCTCTGTTGTCTGTGTGTTTATAACCTAACGATGGACATCATCACATCCTCTGATGTCTGTGTGTTTATAACCTAACGATGGACATCATCACATCCTCTGATGTCTGTGTGATTATAACCTAACGATGGACATCATCACATCCTCTCTGTCTGTGTGTTTATAACCTAACGATGGACATCATCACATCCTCTGATGTCTGTGTGTTTATAACCTAACGATGGACATCATCACATCCTCTGATGTCAGTGTGTTTATAACCTTCTAGCGAGAAGTGTTTAAAAGTTATTTACACTATTCTTTCTTCTATTTCTACCACTTTAGTTTTCTATTTTCATAATATTTTCAATCTCCAAAGTAAATCCATAATTAAGGCCCCAGCCATGGTATCATTTACTAGAGCTAAATACAATTGGAATAATTACTTATCTTTCTGTTGATTTTTAAATGCTAATTGATTTTGAATATAGTCCTTAATTTTGTATCTGATAAAGGATTAATGTTTCCCCTCTGATTGAGTTACATCCATCAGTTAACATCAGTAACTTATCTACACAGAGCACCATGCCAGCTAAGATTATCATTAAACACTTGAGTTACATCCATCAGTTAACATTAGTAACTTATCTACACAGAGCACCATGCCAGCTAAGATTATCATTAAACACTTGAGTTACATCCATCAGTTAACATCAGTAACTTATCTATACAGAGCACCATGCCAGCTAAGATTATCATTAAACATTTGACTGTACCTTTGACAAGTTCATCGTTCAGTGTCATGTGGACCCTATGACGATAAGGCTCTGTCCCTGTGAAGTCCACCTCGTAGAAACCATTGTCAAGGGAGGTAAGTTTGTGAGGTATGGTCTTCCCCTCACATAGAATTACGACCTCCAGGATACCGTCCCCAGCTGCAGTAGCATCAACTGTAAGGTCAAAGGTCAAACACCCATATATGTGGACTTTATAATCTTAAGAAAGATTTTCAAAATAAAAGTATATAGAGCTCATAAGGTTGGCCCTCTTTTCCAACACATGAAACATTATGTTTGATTTTGGTAATGACCTCTTTAAATTAGTAAAACGATCAGCACTTGAATGTCCTCCATAGCTAAGACACATAGTTCTGTGGATCCACTTTATATCATACCCTGATAATATCATATTTCTGATAATGTAATGTTGTTTAATATCACAAACGTGTTAATTAGTAAAGGTAAACTATACTCAAGCCACTAACCTTGAAATGAGCAGGGATTTCCTGTGTAGCATTTCTTTGGGATATCAATGGCCTTGACATTCCTCGGGTCAAAGACCTTGACCATGTAGGGACTGTCACCTAAATGATGATAGCCTACCTTGATATCAATGGTGTGCTCTCCTAAAACAAAGATTTCAGTTCTTATTGTTTGGGATAATATCACACTATACGTTAACAACTTCATCTTAAGAGATTTAATAATGACATTAGTTTGGAAAAGTTGTCTGCACAATAAAAACCTGTTTATAGTGACAAGTAACCATGGCAACCAAATTTAACCGAATTTAAGCAGCTGCATTTTTTGCACATCTACACATGGTCCTCTCTTTTTGTGTGAAGTGTCATTGGAATCGTCCACCGGTTTAGGAGGAGTTCTCCGGACAAGATGTGTCTACAGACAGACTCAGGGACAGACAGACAGACAGAAAACCTGATTCCAGTATACCCCCCTAACTTCGTTGCGAGGGTATAACAATAGTGGTTTACCTGTAACTTTAGGTGTGTATGTGACAATTTTCTCCTCGCCATCTGACATGACTTTGACAGGAACTTTCACACCTGATACAGCTGGAATGAAAATGTCTCCTAATCAAGTACTTCTATAAGTAAACAACAGGAATACAATATTTCATAACTATAAATCTTATAATGTTCTCTTATAAGTTCCATTGATATCATTGTCTTTTCAATATCCCAATTATTTCAAAAGCAGAATGAATTATTGTTATTGTTTAACATCAGCTGAAGTTAATAATCTTACCTTGAAGTGAATTGTCTGTCACCATTCTGTCTTCATGCCAAACATATCCGTATGCCACATAATCATATGTTGTACGAGCATTCAACTATCAGTCAAAATTCTGTCTTCATGCTAAACATTTCCGTATGCCACATAATCATGTTTTGTACGAGCATTTAACTATCACAGTCAAAATTCTGTCTTCATGCTAAACATTTTTGTACGTTATATAATTGTACATTTCCGTATGCTATATAATTGTACATTTTCGTATGATCATTCGTCTACCATTAAATCAACTTTTTGTCTTCATGCCAATTATTTCCATACATCCATTCCATTCCATTTCATACATCTATAATGAATGATTTATCATACATTGTACATCATACACTGTACATAATACATTGTAGATCATACATTGTACATCATACATTGTAGATCATACATTGTACATCATACAGTGTAGATCATACATTGTACATCATACATTGTACATCATACATTGTTTATCAAGCATGGCATATAATGCATTTAGTTTATCCCAAGTTTTGACAAAAAACATCCTTTGTTTTTAATCATACTTTTTTCAAGGGAGATAATACTGGGATCAGGGAAAACAAAATTCATCTCATAAATCGTTTTAATTTGAGGAGAAATTGTCAGAATAAAATCTGGAAATAAGCATGCAGGGAAAATTAATCATCCAAACATGAAATGGTTCCTATATCATGCTTTGATAGTTAGTTTTTGTATCACATGCAAACACGATACTGCCTTCCCTGGAATGACTTACAAATGTCAGTGTTAGTCTGAAGTATAATGACCACGATTTGTAGCCTTCCCCGGGGTGACTTACAAATGTCAGTGTTAGTCTGAAGTACAATGACCACGGTTTGTAGCCTTCCCCGGGGGTGACTTACAAATGTCAGTGTTAGTCTGAAGTACAATGACCACGATTTGTAGCCTTCCCCGGGGTGACTTACAAATGTCAGTGTTAGTCTGAAGTATAATGACCACGATTTGTAGCCTTCCCCGGGGTGACTTACAAATGTCAGTGTTAGTCTGAAGTACAATGACCACGATTTGTAGCCTTCCCCGGGGGTGACTTACAAATGTCAGTGTTAGTCTGAAGTATAATGACCACGATTTGTAGCCTTCCCCGTGGTGACTTACAAATGTCAGTGTTAGTCTGAAGTACAATGACCACGATTTGTAGCCTTCCCCGGGGTGACTTACAAATGTCAGTGTTAGTCTGAAGTACAATGACCACGGTTTGTAGAATGTAACATGCATTTTATTGGTTAGATGTGACAACACAACAGCTAATACAGATACAAATATAATGGTGATGTGCCAACGCCCCCAAACATTCTCCCAACTCTCCACAGAGTCTGTATCAAACCTAGTGACTGGTGACATGTAGTATATCATACCTATATCAATCTACATATTTCTACAGTAATGCTTATTCAGCACTTCTTGTTCAAACCATTGCTCTAAATTGTGTTAAATAAGTTTTTGTATATCATTTCACAAATGCATCAATATTTAATATGTTCACCTGCTAAGATTTTACGACACTTGAATGTATCAAAATATGTATATATTGTATATCCAGCAGTTTTGGCCGAAAGATGCTTTGATGTGAAAGACTGCATACCTTTTATCTTTTCTTTAACACTTATATAATTTCACAAAACTATTTTATACATGTGGTTCAGACATTTAATTTGGGTTTCATGATCACTAAACTGTCCATACGTTCAGCTAATCAACAACTGCTTTTTATGAATTTTTGTGTAATGATGATATGATATTCTCACTACATAGTTACTGGAATTCCTATAACTGATATACAAATAAACAAATGCTGCCCAATATGTTCCATTTGGAGAGTTTATAAATTCTGTTCTTTTTTTTGTTTTTTTTTTATTGAAATCCCAATTATAGTCCCTATGTGTCTGAATGTAAAATAAAATAACAATGAACTATATTTAGTGTCAGTGTTAATCAAACAAGTGAGTTGGTCGTGAGACTTACAGCTAACTTCGACTTCCGGTTCCACCTCATCGGACTCACACTGGATGTTGAAGGAAGTGGACCTGTTAGCGGGAATGACGTTGTCCATTCCGGTCAGCGTCACGCCGGCACCGTCATATGCCAGGCAGGAGAATGGAGAACCTGTCGTACAATAGACAGCATCAATTAGATAGACTATGGAGAATGGAGACCCTGTCGTACAATAGACAGCATCAATCAAATAGACTATGGAGAATGGAGAACCTGTCGTACAATAGACAGCATCAATTAGATAGACTATCAGGATAAATTATAAGATACTATCAAGTAATATTTCTGGGGTGATGGGTTTACCAAGTTTTCGAAAGGCAGCCATGCATATTTGACCAACTTTCGAAAGGCAGCCATGCATATTTGACCAACTTTCGAAAGGCAGCCATGCATATTTGACCAACTTTCGAAAGGCAGCCATGCATATCTAACAATGACAAAAATGATTGATATGATTTGAAAATCATAACTTCTTCCATAATTTGTTTCAAAATTATCAAAGCCTGGCTAGGACATGCCATTTTTTTTCCTTGACAAAATCATTCCTGTATTTGCAGGAACAGATACTGACATTGTTAACATTGTACAGACATAAACTCTACAGCTGTTATCACCAGGCCTAGCTACATTGATACTTCCTGTTGTATACGAAGGGTCCATCACTAGACAATACAGTGTTAACAGTGGATAAGTTCTTCTTTTTAGTTTTTTTTTTCAAAACTCAACTAAAGTAATATTTATGATCAAAACAGAATGTGACCATAGAGAAGAAGGAAGAAACCACCTCAGATAATGAGTTATTACTGATCAGGACTCTGTGGCAATTCACATTTTGTTCCCATCAGAGCATGAATACATATTTTTATTATGCTGAAGGTATCTGTCTGTACCTTTCAACAGGGAAATTCGCTGAAGGTCACCGAGATAGAGTCTAGGACAAGATTTAGTGTGGAAGGGAGAACAGAGGGGAGGACCTACACAGGATCACCGAGATAGAGTCTAGGACAAGATTTAGTGTGGAAGGGAGAACAGAGGGGAGGACCTACACAGGATCACCGAGATAGAGTCTAGGACAAGATTTAGTGTGGAAGGGAGAACAGAGGGGAGGACCTACACAGGATCACCGAGATAGAGGCTAGGACAAGATTTAGTGTGGAAGGGAGAACAGAGGGGAGGACCTACACAGGATCACCGAGATAGAGTCTAGGACAAGATTTAGTGTGGAAGGGAGAACAGAGGGGAGGACCTACACAGGATCACCGAGATAGAGTCTAGGACAAGATTTAGTGTGGAAGGGAGAACAGAGGGGAGGACCTACACAGGATCACCGAGATAGAGTCTAGGACAAGATTTAGTGTGGAAGGGAGGACAGAGGGGAGTACCTACACAGGATCACCGAGATAGAGTCTAGGACAAGATTTAGTGTGGAAGGGAGAACAGAGGGGAGGACTTACACAGGATCACCGAGATAGAGTCTCGGACAAGATTTAGTGTGGAAGGGAGAACAAAGGGGAGGACCTACACAGGATCACCGAGATAGAGTCTAGGACAAGATTTAGTGTGGAAGGGAGAACAGAGGGGAGGACCTACACAGGATCACCGAGATAGAGTCTAGGACAAGATTTAGTGTGGAAGGGAGAACAGACAACTATTGTCCCCCAGTTTCCATTGTGGTATTTATAGAATGGATGTACCTGATTTACCTGATGTTCCCCCTAAATCACCCAAACATACCTTGTTATCCTGATGTTCCCTAAATCACCCAAACCTACCTGGTTTACCTGATGTTCCCCTAAATCACCCAAACATACCTTGTTATCCTGATGTTCCCTAAATCACCCAAACCTACCTGGTTTACCTGATGTTCCCCCTAAATCACCCAAACCTACCTGGTTTACCTGATGTTCCCCCTAAATCACCCAAACCTACCTGGTTTACCTGATGTTCCCCCTAAATCACCCAAACATACCTGGTTTACCTGATGTTCCCCCTAAATCACCCAAACATACCTTGTTATCCTGATGTTCCCTAAATCACCCAAACCTACCTGGTTTACCTGATGTTCCCCCTAAATCACCCAAACATACCTTGTTATCCTGATGTTCCCTAAATCACCCAAACATACCTGGTTTACCTGATGTTCCCCCTAAATCACCCAAACCTACCTGGTTTACCTGATGTTCCCCTAAATCACCCAAACATACCTGGTTTACCTGATGTTCCCCTAAATCACCCAAACCTACCTGGTTTACCTGATGTTCCCCCTAAATCACCCAAACATACCTTGTTATCCTGATGTTCCCTAAATCACCCAAACATACCTTGTTATCCTGATGTTCCCCCTAAATCACCCAAACATACCTTGTTATCCTGATGTTCCCTAAATCACCCAAACCTACCTGGTTTACCTGATGTTCCCCCTAAATCACCCAAACATACCTGGTTTACCTGATGTTCCCCTAAATCACCCAAACATACCTGGTTTACCTGATGTTCCCCCTAAATCACCCAAACCTACCTGGTTTACCTGATGTTCCCCCTAAATCACCCAAACATACCTGGTTTACCTGATGTTCCCCCTAAATCACCCAAACCTACCTGGTTTACCTGATGTTCCCCCTAAATCACCCAAACCTACCTGGTTTACCTGATGTTCCCCCTAAATCACCCAAACATACCTGGTTTACCTGATGTTCCCCTAAATCACCCAAACCTACCTGGTTTACCTGATGTTCCCCCTAAATCACCCAAACATACCTTGTTATCCTGATGTTCCCTAAATCACCCAAACCTACCTGGTTTACCTGATGTTCCCCCTAAATCACCCAAACCTACCTGGTTTACCTGATGTTCCCCCTAAATCACCCAAACATACCTGGTTTACCTGATGTTCCCCTAAATCACCCAAACATACCTTGTTATCCTGATGTTCCCTAAATCACCCAAACCTACCTGGTTTACCTGATGTTCCCCCTAAATCACCCAAACCTACCTGGTTTACCTGATGTTCCCCCTAAATCACCCAAACATACCTGGTTTACCTGATGTTCCCCCTAAATCACCCAAACATACCTTGTTATCCTGATGTTCCCTAAATCACCCAAACATACCTTGTTATCCTGATGTTCCCCCTAAATCACCAAAACCTACCTGGCAATGATTCACTGTTGAAGTTGATATCAACATACTGCTTGCCGGCACTGGTGGGGGTGAATGTGATACGGTATACACTGGGGCGTTCCAGCTCCACCGTGTTGGGAAGGTTACCGTTATTCACCATAATCTCAAGCTGTCCCTCCCCAGCTTGTGACACATCAACTGTAACCACAGACAAAACACTTAGTCAACATTCATTCGGCAATTAGCATAATATGTTTGATAAGAAATTAACACGATATCAAATAATTACGAAATATAAAGACAGTCATTAACTTAAAAATATTTCTAAATTTCCGGTATATTTTTTTTTCTGGCACAAATCATAAATTCTCATGAACATGTTACACACCCGATCTGTCCAATTATGCATTGCTTTCTTTGAAATGAAATAAACCATATAAATTATTCATATAAAATAGTTAAGAATTAAAAACCACAAAATGAAGGTAGCATACTTGTAAAATCAAAGGATGATCCAACCAATCCATTTCTGAGAGGTGTAATGATGATAGCAGACGTAGTCGTATGCCTTGGCAGTAAAAGGACTGCCGTCCACATCATTTCCCATGTACTTCAAGTCAATTCGGTGGTCACCTGACAACAAACGACATCTTTTAAAAGATCTAAAAAAGCGGTTTTGTTTGATTTTTGTCTATTTGTCAATGTTCAGAAATGGATTACAAATAATCAAACGTTGAGGCCTGGCATTGGGCGTTAAACCTTTATTAATTTGGCAGGACCGAGTGAAATCGTATAATCAACAGTATAGGAACTGTGTTTTTTAAATTTATTTTCTATTTCTGAATGATATTTTCAGAAGTAATAAAAGCTTGACATCGCAGGTGACAAACATTTGGGAGTACTGACTGAAATAAATTGGCAACACACATCCTACATGTACTTACCGACCTGTTCTGGAACATACTCTATAGTCTGTTGACCGTTACCCTGTACAAGGTTGAACGGCACCGTCCCACCACTGGGAGCTAGAATGGAAATTTTACAATGGTATATAGATTATTGGACAACATTCTGACATACATTATATGATATAGGGTATGTTAGTCAATAAATTATAACTGAAGAATTTACAGAAAAGAAAATGATAAAAACAAGCATATGTATATAGACCTCTCTTACATGTTCACACCCTCACAAACATCATTCACATGCCTTTAACACAGGTATATCACACCTATCGTATTATTAACATAAACATGGTGATCTAATATAATATCAATTCTGGGGTGGCTTTATCGTGTGACTTGTTTGGGATATTTTCAATGACATATTCTCCAACATCTGATAACCTTAAACATGTTTATCAAATTCAGTTATTAGTTGATGCTTTTATTGCTGTCACTGATTCTAAATAAGCAGCAAATGGAGAGGTCGCATGTTTAAGTTATGTCACTAAAGCTGTAATATTTCCACACTGTACATGGGAGTTTTTAACTACATGTATACACTAGTTTGTTTTACTGCTAAGGGGTGACTACAGACTAGACAGGCCTCATTAGCCCTTTATCTACTGGGGAAACTGCAGGAATTGTTACTATGCCCTCTTTGAAATTTTATGGGACAAATTGGTACATACTAAACGCAACAGCTAGATGGCCTCTGACTTGTTACTATCATAAGCTAGACTGACGTTAGATGGCCTCGGACTTGTTACTATCATAAGCAAGACTGACGTTGGACTAAGTTTTAATATCTTGTACAATTTAAATAAGAAACGGAAACATACAAAAGCAATGAAGGTCACAGTAGGGTTGAAGGTCACAGTAAGGTTGAAGGTCAACAGAAAACACAGTAAAACTACAATGTGTTTGGTACATCAAGTTTTATTAGAGTATACATAAAAACAGAACATAAAGGAAACGTGCTCAAACTACAAGATACATGCAGACAATACTAAATAACCTGGAAAATAATCAGAAAATAATGATAATGTTAAAATCATCTCAGACCTGTAATAAAATCTACGAGTGAGATCAGCATAACATCAAAACAACAAATACATATACATGTACTTGGTATAAAACTTAACATGTGTCAATTTCTTTTAATAGCTATAAAACTCAATTTTTAATTTTGCATTCAATTTGCAAAGATATATATAATGTTGAATTTGATTCCCAGATTGTTTTTACATAATAAATTTATTTTCAGACAACAGATTTTGTTGGAAGATACTTGATTTTACATAAAAAAATATATCTTTATCCAACTATCTTACACAGCTACTGTAACTTTTTTCATTACAAATATAATTATCCTGCAATAAAAATGATTTTCATAAGGAAATATAAATAAAGATATCACATTATCTACAGACTACTCGTAATAAACATTAATGGTAGTTTGGTGAACTGGTCAGTAACAATCCAGCCCCTCCCTCCCAGAGCACTAAGGTCTATTGTTAGTAAGACTACACGGACAGACCAGGGGTTATCTCTGGTATAAAGCAAAGACTACACGGACAGACCAGGGGTTATCTCTGGTATAAAGCAACTAAAGAGTGAAAGCATGACATTGTTTACAGCAAACTAAAGTAAAACAACAAAAACATCTGAGTTTGATACAGAAATAAGACGTCTGTCCTGATGTCAGAGGACCTGGACAACATTAGTAGAACAAGCTGCCTATATAATTATAGAAACTACTCTAACACTTAAAAGATGGATCCATTTTGAGATCTGCCTCTCAGTACCACAAAATATCTCCAACATATTGAGTACAATTTCAGAATTCCTGGTTTTCAAAGATTTAAAAGATAGTTAATAGAAAATTCAGCTGAAAAACATTCTGCATATAAATGAACATCCTTACACATCTAATCCACTCAAAGATACATCTATAGATCCAAACCGAACTACGTTAAAATCTCTCTATCTGTACAGAAGTGGGATCATATAAACGAAGGATATTAGGAGCACCAGAACATTAGCTAGCTGGCTAGGTGAGCTCAAGACCAGATCAGAAATTGATGTATTCAACAAACTTCATCATAACATGCATAAGACCGACTCTATACTTCGATGAACTTGTGACCTTGAACAAAAATGTCATTGAAGATTTTATCTTAAAGTTGATAAAACCCTCACCCTGCAGGCAGGTTACATGGCAAATGACCCTAGATTTTGTTGGCTTGAGAAAATATTGTTTGAAAATGTTCAATATTTACTCAAAAGTGGGTCAAATTAATTTATTTAAACATGTTTGATAGCCATTTGCCACATTGAGCTGCAAACAAAAAGCCATAAACCTTGGGCCTAAATATGGTTCTGAAGAATAATTTTAGAACAGTTGAATGTGGAGCTTGGGTAATTATCAAAAACATTAATTTATAATGATAATGTTAGACGTTTTACCTGTGATCTTTATAATGATAATGTTAGACGTTTTACCTGTGATCTTTATAATGATAATGTTAGACGTTTTACCTGTGATCTTTATAATGATAATGTTAGACGTTTTACCTGTGATCTTTATAATGATAATGTTAGACGTTTTACCTGTGATCTTTATATCAAACGTTTCCATCAAATCTCCGTCAAACTCCAGCTCAAATTTGGCAGTATGATCACACAGCACATAATAGTCAGCCTCACTTCTGATCTTCAATGCTTTCTTCATGTCCAGGATTGGGATCTTCCAGGGACTGCCTGTTTTATAAAATATATAATTCTGACTCATCATACTGATAGGTTCACCACTTCTGGTTCTGAGAGACTCCTACTGAAGATACAAATGTCTCGTTTAACACTACTGGTCCTGAGAAAGACTCCTACTGAAGATAGATATGTCTAGTTTAACACTACTGGTCCTGAGAGACTCCTACTGAAGATAGAAATGTCTAGTTTAACACTACTGGTCCTGAGAGACTCCTACTGAAGATAGAAATGTCTAGTTTAACACTACTGGTCCTGAGAGACTCCTACTGAAGATAGAAATGTCTAGTTTTACACTTCTCGTCCTGAGAGACTCCTACTGAAGATAGAAATGTCTAGTTTAACACTACTGGTCCTGAGAGACTCCTACTGAAGATAGAAATGTCTAGTTTTACACTTCTCGTCCTGAGAGACTCCTACTGAAGATAGAAATGTCTAGTTTAACACTACTGGTCCTGAGAGACTCCTACTGAAGATAGAAATGTCTAGTTTAACACTTCTGGTCCTGAGAGACTCCTACTGAAGATAGATATGTCTAGTTTTACACTTCTGGTCCTGAGAGACTCCTACTGGAGATAGAAATGTCTAGTTTAACACTACTGGTCCTGAGAGACTCCTACTGAAGATAGAAATGTCTAGTTTAACACTTCTGGTCCTGAGAGACTCCTACTGAAGATAGAAATGTCTAGTTTAACACTACTGGTCCTGAGAGACTCCTACTGAAGATAGAAATGTCTAGTTTAACACTACTGGTCCTGAGAGACTCCTACTGAAGATAGAAATGTCTAGTTTAACACTACTGGTCCTGAGAGACTCCTACTGAAGATACAAATGTCTAGTTTAACACTTCTGGTCCTGAGAAACTCCTAATGAAGATAGAAATGTCTAGTTTAACACTACTGGTCCTGAGAGACTCCTACTGAAGATAGAAACGTCTCGTTTAACACTTCTCGTCCTGAGAAACCCACTTGAGGATACTGAGATGTCTGGCAATTATCCCTACAATATATTCATTCATTAAACAATTACTCTTGTCCTTTCAGGAAGTAGATCAACGGATCTGTTTGTAGTATAAATATAATATGAATAGTTCTTACAATTACCTATCTATCCAGTGTCTTCAAATAACTTCCCTAAGGAAGAAGGTTAACAGTTTTTATTGGCATAAAGTGACACGCACACAAAATATGTGGGTTATGTTCTTGACTACATCATCAAACAGCTTGGAAGGTCACACGGGCTCAAAACCAAACATGACTAATATTATTGGTAAAACAGTAACAAAGGGTGGAGGTTTCACAACTATTGGCCATATATGGTAGTGTAGACCACCAATGACAGTAAAATCTATATTGTAGTGTAGACCACCAATGACAGTAAAATCTATATTGTAGTGTAGACCACCAATGACAGTAAAATCTATATTGTAGTGTAGACCACCAATGACAGTAAAATCTATATTGTAGTGTAGACCACCAGTAAAATCTATATTGTAGTGTAGACCACCAATGACAGTAAAATCTATATTGTAGTGTAGACCACCAATGACAGTAAAATCTATATTGTAGTGTAGACCACCAATGACAGTAAAATCTATATTGTAGTGTAGACCACCAGTAAAATCTAGACAGTAAAATCTATATTGTAGTGTAGACCACCAATGACAGTAAAATCTATATTGTAGTGTAGACCACCAATGACAGTAAAATCTATATTGTAGTGTAGACCACCAATGACAGTAAAATCTATATTGTAGTGTAGACCATCAATGACAGTAAAATCTATATTGTAGTGTAGACCACCAATGACAGTAAAATCTATATTGTAGTGTAGACCACCAATGACAGTAAAATCTATATTGTAGTGTAGACCACCAATGACAGTAAAATCTATATTGTAGTGTAGACCACCAATGACAGTAAAATCTATATTGTAGTGTAGACCACCATGCAGTAAAATCTATATTGTAGTGTAGACCACCAATGACAGTAAAATCTATATTGTAGTGTAGACCACCAATGACAGTAAAATCTATATTGTAGTGTAGACCACCAATGACAGTAAAATCTATATTGTAGTGTAGACCACCAATGACAGTAAAATCTATATTGTAGTGTAGACCACCAATGACAGTAAAATCTATATTGTAGTGTAGACCACCAATGACAGTAAAATCTATATTGTAGTGTAGACCACCAGTAAAATCTATATTGTAGTGTAGACCACCAATGACAGTAAAATCTATATTGTAGTGTAGACCATCAATGACAGTAAAATCTATATTGTAGTGTAGACCACCAATGACAGTAAAATCTATATTGTAGTGTAGACCACCAATGACAGTAAAATCTATATTGTAGTGTAGACCACCAATGACAGTAAAATCTATATTGTAGTGTAGACCACCAATGACAGTAAAATCTATATTGTAGTGTAGACCACCAATGACAGTAAAATCTATATTGTAGTGTAGACCACCAATGACAGTAAAATCTATATTGTAGTGTAGACCACCAATGACAGTAAAATCTATATTGTAGTGTAGACCACCAGTAAAATCTATATTGTAGTGTAGACCACCAATGACAGTAAAATCTATATTGTAGTGTAGACCACCAATGACAGTAAAATCTATATTGTAGTGTAGACCACCAATGACAGTAAAATCTATATTGTAGTGTAGACCACCAATGACTGTAAAATCTATATTGTAGTGTAGACCACCAATGACAGTAAAATCTATATTGTAGTGTAGACCACCAATGACAGTAAAATCTATATTGTAGTGTAGACCACCAATGACAGTAAAATCTATATTGTAGTGTAGACCACCAATGACAGTAAAATCTATATTGTAGTGTAGACCACCAATGACAGTAAAATCTATATTGTAGTGTAGACCATCAATGACAGTAAAATCTATATTGTAGTGTAGACCACCAATGACAGTAAAATCTATATTGTAGTGTAGACCACCAGTAAAATCTATATTGTAGTGTAGACCACCAATGACAGTAAAATCTATATTGTAGTGTAGACCACCAATGACAGTAAAATCTATATTGTAGTGTAGACCACCAATGACAGTAAAATCTATATTGTATTGTAGACCACCAATGACAGTAAAATCTATATTGTAGTGTAGACCACCAATGACAGTAAAATCTATATTGTAGTGTAGACCACCAATGACAGTAAAATCTATATTGTAGTGTTGACCACCAGTAAAATCTATATTGTAGTGTAGACCACCAATGACAGTAAAATCTATATTGTAGTGTAGACCACCATAACAGTAAAATCTATATTGTAGTGTAGACCACCAATGACAGTAAAATCTATATTGTAGTGTAGACCACCAATGACAGTAAAATCTATATTGTAGTGTAGACCACCAATGACAGTAAAATCTATATTGTAGTGTAGACCACCAGTAAAATCTATATTGTAGTGTAGACCACCAGTAAAATCTATATTGTAGTGTAGACCACCAATGACAGTAAAATCTATATTGTAGTGTAGACCACCAATGACAGTAAAATCTATATTGTAGTGTAGACCACCAATGACAGTAAAATCTATATTGTAGTGTAGACCACCAATGACAGTAAAATCTATATTGTAGTGTAGACCACCAATGACAGTAAAATCTATATTGTAGTGTAGACCACCAATGACAGTAAAATCTATATTGTAGTGTAGACCACCAATGACAGTAAAATCTATATTGTAGTGTAGACCACCAATGACAGTAAAATCTATATTGTAGTGTAGACCACCAATGACAGTAAAATCTATATTGTAGTGTAGACCACCAATGACAGTAAAATCTATATTGTAGTGTAGACCACCAATGACAGTAAAATCTATATTGTAGTGTAGACCACCAATGACAGTAAAATCTATATTGTAGTGTAGCACCAATGACAGTAAAATCTATATTGTAGTGTAGACCACCAATGACAGTAAAATCTATATGGTAGTGTAGACACCCAATGACAGTAAAATCTATATTGTAGTGTAGACCACCAATGACAGTAAAATCTATATTGTAGTGTAGACCACCAATGACAGTAAAATCTATATTGTAGTGTAGACCACCAATGACAGTAAAATCTATATTGTAGTGTAGACCACCAATGACAGTAAAATCTATATTGTAGTGTAGACCACCAATGACAGTAAAATCTATATTGTAGTGTAGACCACCAATGACAGTAAAATCTATATTGTAGTGTAGACCACCAATGACAGTAAAATCTATATTGTAGTGTAGACCACCAACAGTAAAATCTATATTGTAGTGTAGACCACCAATGACAGTAAAATCTATATTGTAGTGTAGACCACCAATGACAGTAAAATCTATATTGTAGTGTAGACCACCAATGACAGTAAAATCTATATTGTAGTGTAGACCACCAATGACAGTAAAATCTATATTGTAGTGTAGACCACCAATGACAGTAAAATCTATATTGTAGTGTAGACCACCAATGACAGTAAAATCTATATTGTAGTGTAGACCACCAGTAAAATCTATATTGTAGTGTAGACCACCAATGACAGTAAAATCTATATTGTAGTGTAGACCACCAATGACAGTAAATCTATATTGTAGTGTAGACCACCAATGACAGTAAAATCTATATTGTAGTGTAGACCACCATGAAGTAAAATCTATATTGTAGTGTAGACCACCAATGACAGTAAAATCTATATTGTAGTGTAGACCACCAATGACAGTAAAATCTATATTGTAGTGTAGACCACCAATGACAGTAAAATCTATATTGTAGTGTAGACCACCAATGACAGTAAAATCTATATTGTAGTGTAGACCACCAGTAAAATCTATATTGTAGTGTAGACCACCAATGACAGTAAAATCTATATTGTAGTGTAGACCACCAATGACAGTAAAATCTATATTGTAGTGTAGACCACCAATGACAGTAAAATCTATATTGTAGTGTAGACCACCAGTAAAATCTATATTGTAGTGTAGACCACCAATGACAGTAAAATCTATATTGTAGTGTAGACCACCAGTAAAATCTATATTGTAGTGTAGACCACCAGTAAAATCTATATTGTAGTGTAGACCACCAATGACAGTAAAATCTATATTGTAGTGTAGACCACCAGTAAAATCTATATTGTAGTGTAGACCACCAATGACAGTAAAATCTATATTGTAGTGTAGACCACCAATGACAGTAAAATCTATATTGTAGTGTAGACCACCAATGACAGTAAAATCTATATTGTAGTGTAGACCACCAATGACAGTAAAATCTATATTGTAGTGTAGACCACCAGTAAAATCTATATTGTAGTGTAGACCACCAATGACAGTAAAATCTATATTGTAGTGTAGACCACCAATGACAGTAAAATCTATATTGTAGTGTAGACCACCAATGACAGTAAAATCTATATTGTAGTGTAGACCACCAATGACAGTAAATCTATATTGTAGTGTAGACCACCAATGACAGTAAAATCTATATTGTAGTGTAGACCACCAATGACAGTAAAATCTATATTGTAGTGTAGACCACCAGTAAAATCTATATTGTAGTGTAGACCACCAATGACAGTAAAATCTATATTGTAGTGTAGACCATCAATGACAGTAAAATCTATATTGTAGTGTAGACCACCAATGACAGTAAAATCTATATTGTAGTGTAGACCACCAATGACAGTAAAATCTATATTGTAGTGTAGACCACCAATGACAGTAAAATCTATATTGTAGTGTAGACCACCAATGACAGTAAAATCTATATTGTAGTGTAGACCATCAATGACAGTAAAATCTATATTGTAGTGTAGACCACCAATGACAGTAAAATCTATATTGTAGTGTAGACCACCAATGAAGTAAAATCTATATTGTAGTGTAGACCCACCAATGACAGTAAAATCTATATTGTAGTGTAGACCACCATGACAGTAAAATCTATATTGTAGTGTAGACCACAATGACAGTAAAATCTATATTGTAGTGTAGACCACCAATGACAGTAAAATCTATATTGTAGTGTAGACCACCAGTAAAATCTATATTGTAGTGTAGACCACCAATGACAGTAAAATCTATATTGTAGTGTAGACCACCAATGACAGTAAAATCTATATTGTAGTGTAGACCACCAATGACAGTAAAATCTATATTGTAGTGTAGACCACCAATGACAGTAAAATCTATATTGTAGTGTAGACCACCAATGACAGTAAAATCTATATTGTAGTGTAGACCACCAATGACAGTAAAATCTATATTGTAGTGTAGACCACTAATGACAGTAAAATCTATATTGTAGTGTAGACCACCAATGACAGTAAAATCTATATTGTAGTGTAGACCACCAATGACAGTAAAATCTATATTGTAGTGTAGACCACCAGTAAAATCTATATTGTAGTGTAGACCACCAGTAAAATCTATATTGTAGTGTAGACCACCAGTAAAATCTATATTGTAGTGTAGACCACCAATGACAGTAAAATCTATATTGTAGTGTAGACCACCAATGACAGTAAAATCTATATTGTAGTGTAGACCACCAATGACAGTAAAATCTATATTGTAGTGTAGACCACCAATGACAGTAAAATCTATATTGTAGTGTAGACCATCAATGACAGTAAAATCTATATTGTAGTGTAGACCACCAATGACAGTAAAATCTATATTGTAGTGTAGACCACCAATGACAGTAAAATCTATATTGTAGTGTAGACCACCAATGACAGTAAAATCTATATTGTAGTGTAGACCACCAATGACAGTAAAATCTATATTGTAGTGTAGACCACAATGACAGTAAAATCTATATTGTAGTGTAGACCACCAATGACAGTAAAATCTATATTGTAGTGTAGACCACCAGTAAAATCTATATTGTAGTGTAGACCACCAATGACAGTAAAATCTATATTGTAGTGTAGACCACCAATGACAGTAAAATCTATATTGTAGTGTAGACCACCAATGACAGTAAAATCTATATTGTAGTGTAGACCACCAGTAAAATCTATATTGTAGTGTAGACCACCAATGACAGTAAATCTATATTGTAGTGTAGACCACCAATGACAGTAAAATCTATATTGTAGTGTAGACCACCAATGACAGTAAAATCTATATTGTAGTGTAGACCACCAATGACAGTAAAATCTATATTGTAGTGTAGACCATCAATGACAGTAAAATCTATATTGTAGTGTAGACCATCAATGACAGTAAAATCTATATTGTAGTGTAGACCACCAATGACAGTAAAATCTATATTGTAGTGTAGACCACCAATGACAGTAAAATCTATATTGTAGTGTAGACCACCAATGACAGTAAAATCTATATTGTAGTGTAGACCACCAATGACAGTAAAATCTATATTGTAGTGTAGACCACCATCAGTAAAATCTATATTGTAGTGTAGACCACCAATGACAGTAAATCTATATTGTAGTGTAGACCACCAATGACAGTAAAATCTATATTGTAGTGTAGACCACCAATGACAGTAAAATCTATATTGTAGTGTAGACCACCAATGACAGTAAAATCTATATTGTAGTGTAGACCACCAATGACAGTAAAATCTATATTGTAGTGTAGACCACCAATGACAGTAAAATCTATATTGTAGTGTAGACCACCAATGACAGTAAAATCTATATTGTAGTGTAGACCACCAATGACAGTAAAATCTATATTGTAGTGTAGACCACCAATGACAGTAAAATCTATATTGTAGTGTAGACCACCAATGACAGTAAAATCTATATTGTAGTGTAGACCACCAATGACAGTAAAATCTATATTGTAGTGTAGACCACCAATGACAGTAAAATCTATATTGTAGTGTAGACCACCAATGACAGTAAAATCTATATTGTAGTGTAGACCACCAATGACAGTAAAATCTATATTGTAGTGTAGACCACCAATGACAGTAAAATCTATATTGTAGTGTAGACCACCAATGACAGTAAAATCTATATTGTAGTGTAGACCATCAATGACAGTAAATCTATATTGTAGTGTAGACCATCAATGACAGTAAAATCTATATTGTAGTGTAGACCACCAATGACAGTAAAATCTATATTGTAGTGTAGACCACCAATGACAGTAAAATCTATATTGTAGTGTAGACCATCAATGACAGTAAAATCTATATTGTAGTGTAGACCACCAATGACAGTAAAATCTATATTGTAGTGTAGACCACCAATGACAGTAAAATCTATATTGTAGTGTAGACCACCAATGACAGTAAAATCTATATTGTAGTGTAGACCAATGACAGTAAAATCTATATTGTAGTGTAGACCACCAATGACAGTAAAATCTATATTGTAGTGTAGACCACCAATGATGTAAAATCTATATTGTAGTGTAGACCACCAATGACAGTAAAATCTATATTGTAGTGTAGACCACCAGTAAAATCTATATTGTAGTGTAGACCACCAATGACAGTAAAATCTATATTGTAGTGTAGACCACCAGTAAAATCTATATTGTAGTGTAGACCACCAATGACAGTAAAATCTATATTGTAGTGTAGACCACCAATGACAGTAAAATCTATATTGTAGTGTAGACCACCAATGACAGTAAAATCTATATTGTAGTGTAGACCACCAATGACAGTAAAATCTATATTGTAGTGTAGACCATCAATGACAGTAAAATCTATATTGTAGTGTAGACCACCAATGACAGTAAAATCTATATTGTAGTGTAGACCACCAATGACAGTAAAATCTATATTGTAGTGTAGACCACCAATGACAGTAAAATCTATATTGTAGTGTAGACCACCAGTAAAATCTATATTGTAGTGTAGACCACCAATGACAGTAAAATCTATATTGTAGTGTAGACCACCAATGACAGTAAAATCTATATTGTAGTGTAGACCACCAATGACAGTAAAATCTATATTGTAGTGTAGACCACCAATAACTGTACAATCTATATTGTAGTGTAGACCATCAATGACTGTACAATCTATGCTCAGTAACTATAAGTGTACTTACCATTTACAGGTTTATTGTTGAACCTCATCTGTATGTTATGTGGGTCAATATTGTCAGGAACAAAGGACGCATTGAAGCAGTAATTGCCCAGGTTCTGAACACTACATGGAATTCGGCCGTCATTCACCATGATCTCTATGTTACCTGACCCCGCCTTGGAGGCATCAACTGAAACATACACAAACCAATCAAATGACCTGAAAATACAAACCAATCAAATGGCTTGACACATACAAACTAATCAAATGGCCCGAAACCTACAAACCAATCAAATCACCTGTAACATACAAACCAATCAAATCACCTGTAACATACAAACCAATCAAATGGCCTGTAACATACGGAAAAAAATAAAATGGCTTTTAACATACAAACCAATCAAATCACCTGTAACATACAAACCAATCAAATGGCATGTAACATACAAACCAATCAAATGGCCTGTAACATACAACCAATCAAATGGCTTGAAACACTAATCCAATCAAATCGCCTGTAACATACAAACCAATCAAATGGCATGTAATATCCAAACCAATCAAATGGCCTGAAACATACGAAAACCAATCCAATGGCTTGTAACATACAAACCAATCAAGTCACCTGTAACATACAAACCAATCAAATCTTTACCAGTAAAAGAAACACAAAATATGAGCTTGATCCGTTTTTGAATTTACCAATTTGACCTCAATTCCATGAACTTGGCCAATGGTCAACTGACTTGTTATCACAGTTCCTTACCAAACAGATTTCCTTCATAATCATACATGCCATACCTCCCGGCGTGAGACAAAATCTCCCTTATTTTCAAGTCATTTATTTCCTCCCGGCAGGAGAGCCAAAATTCCCGTATTTTGTAATTCCCTCCGGTATTTTTGCCGACGCCATTTTTGTTTACAATTCAGTCTTTTTCTCGCGAGATTTGGCTAAATTTAGCGATCACGTGATCCATCTGTTCACGTGATCACTCAATCAAAATGGCGCCTGTTTGACACGGCTTTCACACGAAGCTCTGGCTAGTGTAATGTTTGCGCTAGAATATCTATCACCATGAAATAAAGGCAAGTCGTTTACAAACAACTTTAACCCCCTTAGCTAACAGACTTGAATCATGGTTTGTTTTCTTTTAGGACCATACTTTGATGATGATAATTGATACAGAGTCTCAGTCTGGTCAGACGCAAAATCACACGTGTTTTTCATTTACCATGTGTATCGTTGATCAGTGATAGCAAGATGAAATCCGATATTTTCTTTTAGAAAACTATCAAAATTAGCACATCTGTTGGTCGTTACAAAGTGGTCAATCATGGTGTTTACAATGACTGTACAGTCCATGACAGAGACAATATACAAAATCTAGAATGAACGTGATAAGATTTACTGCAGTCTCCTAACATTAACATCTTCCGTTCTCATAATTTCATGTATACACTTGCACACTTGGAATATTTTTATATCTAAATGGTCCAACATAAGGTATCCCACAGGACATTTCATGGTGATTTTTACAACTGATGTGTTCCCTCAGAGTGGATCAAGCTTTCTATTTTTAAGAAAATCCAAACTGATAAATGAATAACTTGCTTGTCTTAATCTTTAGCTACATGTAATTATAATATACCCTTTTCAAATGCTGTTATGCAATATGCATAAAGCTGTGAAACTTTTTGTGTTGCATAAAAAAAATCGGAAAAAAAATTCATATCATCAGAATCTGAATGTATACTTATTGCATTTTTTACCTTATACAACTTTTTGTTGTTTGCATATACAATATGATTAATATCTAAAATAAATACAAATATTCTTTATCACTTTCAAAATTAGTTAATTGCTAAAAAATTGAGTAGAAATGTTGATATTTATGTCGCGCACAAATCTCCCTTATTTTAGGCAAAATTCCCTTAAAATAATCATCAATCTCCCTTATTGGTCTCCCAAAAATATGGCATGTATGCATAATGCCGAGTCATGTATCAAATAAAAAAATGTCCAGTTAACAGCAGAGCAGAATAGGCTTTTTAGATCATTTTACCTAGAAAAGGTCTTGTATAGTCAGATTAAAAGAAGGTCAGGGGTAATTCTACCTCAGTCTAATTATATACTGGTCAGGGGGGTAATTCCACCTCGGTCTAATTATATACTGGTCAGGGGGGTAATTCCACCTCGGTCTAATTATATACTGGTCAGGGGGGTAATTCCACCTTGGTCTAATTATATACTGGTCAGGGGGGTAATTCCACCTCGGTCTAATTATATACTGGTCAGGGGGTTAATTCCACCTCGGTCTAATTATATACTGGTCAGGGGGTTAATTCCACCTCGGTCTAATTATATACTGGTCAGGGGGGTAATTCCACCTCGGTCTAATTTTATACTGGTCAGGGGGGTAACTCCACCTCGGTCTAATTATATACTGGTCAGGGGTAATTCCACCTCAGTCTAATTTTATACTGGTCAGGGGGGTAACTCCACCTCGGTCTAATTATATACTGGTCAGGGGTAATTCCACCTCAGTCTAATTTTATACTGGTCAGGGGGGTAACTCCACCTCGGTCTAATTATATACTGGTCAGGGGGTTAATTCCACCTCGGTCTAATTATATACTGGTCAGGGGGTTAATTCCACCTCGGTCTAATTATATACTGGTCAGGGGTAATTCTACCTCAGTTTAATAATATACTGGTCAGGGGTAATTCTACCTCAGTTTAATTATATACTGGTCAGGGGTAATTCCACCTCAGTTTAATTATATACTGGTCAGGGGTAATTCCACCTCAGTTTAATTATATACTGGTCAGGGGTAATTCTACCTCAGTTTAATTATATACTGGTCAGGGGTAATTCTACCTCAGTTTAATTATATACTGGTCAGGGGGGTAATTCCACCTCAGTTTAATTATATACTGGTCAGGGGTAATTCTACCTCAGTCTAATTATATACTGGTCAGGGGTAATTCTACCTCAGTCTAATTATATACTGGTCAGGGGTAATTCTACCTCAGTCTTATCATATACTGGTCAGGGGTAATTCTACCTCAGTTTAATTATATACTGGTCAGGGGTAATTCTACCTCAGTTTAATTATATACTGGTCAGGGGTAATTCTACCTCGGTCTAATTTTATACTGGTCAGGGGTAATTCTACCTCAGTCTAATTATATACTGGTCAGGGGGGTAATTCCACCTCAGTCTAATTATATACTGGTCAGGGGGGTAACTCCACCTCGGTCTAATTATATACTGGTCAGAGGGGTAACTCCACCTCGGTCTAATTATATACTGGTCAGGGGGGTAATTCCACCTCGGTCTAATTATATACTGGTCAGGGGGGTAACTCCACCTCGGTCTAATTATATACTGGTCAGGGGTAATTCTACCTCAGTTTAATTATATACTGGTCAGGGGTAATTCTACTTCAGTTTAATTATATACTGGTCAGGGGTAATTCTACCTCAGTTTAATTATATACTGGTCAGGGGTAATTCTACCTCAGTTTAATTATATACTGGTCAGGGGTAATTCTACTTCAGTTTAATTATATACTGGTCAGGGGTAATTCTACCTCAGTTTAATTATATACTGGTCAGGGGGGTAATTTCACCTCAGTTTAATTATATACTGGTCAGGGGTAATTCTACCTCAGTCTAATTATATACTGGTCAGGAGTAATTCTACCTCAGTCTTATCATATACTGGTCAGGGGTAATTCTACCTCAGTTTAATTATATACTGGTCAGGGGTAATTCCACCTCGGTCTAATTATATACTGGTCAGGGGGGTAATTCCACCTCAGTCTAATTATATACTGGTCAGGGGGGTAATTCCACCTCGGTCTAATTTTATACTGGTCAGGGGTAATTCCACCTCGGTCTAATTTTATACTGGTCAGGGGTAATTCCACCTCAGTCTTATCATATACTGGTCAGGGGTAATTCTACCTCAGTTTAATTATATACTGGTCAGGGGTAATTCTACCTCAGTCTAATTATATACTGGTCAGGGGTAATTCTACCTCAGTTTAATTATATACTGGTCAGGGGGGTAATTCCACCTCGGTCTAATCATATACTGGTCAGGGGTAATTCCACCTCGGTCTAATTTTATACTGGTCAGGGGGGTAATTCTACCTCTGTCTAATTATATACTGGTCAGGGGTAATTCTACCTCAGTTTAATTATATACTGGTCAGGGGTAATTCCACCTCAGTCTAATTATATATTGGTCAGGGGTAATTCTACCTTGGTCTAATTTTATACTGACTGGGGGTATTTCTATCTCTGTCTAATTTTATACTGACCGGGGTATTTCCACTAATTGAACTTCTTCAAACTGACCACAGGAAAGATATTCAGATACTGACTTTTAAAAAGCCATTTAGAGATACAGAACAGCCAGATACTTTCTAGCTTGTGCTGAACTATCCTTTATTTCCCAAATGTCCTCTTTTCATTAACAAGTGACAAAGCAAAACACTTAATTACTCACTCTGGAACTTGACCATCTTCCCAATGGAGGCAGACTTCGGCATATTTGAGATGACCACCTGGCCTACGTCATACACATGACAGACGAAGGGGCTTCCCTGCAGGGGTTGGTCACAGAACGACACAAAAATCTGGTGGTCCCCTACAGATGGAGAAGTACTTGTTAATGTTCAATTCTATTATATGGACATTTTATGAATCTTGATTTTAATTCTCAAAAAAAAAAAAACAAGAAACAAGAACAAAATTTCATATCAAATACAATGTATAGATTTACTTTTACTTTCTATTGAAGCATGCTCATTTCAAATTTTTCTCTTTAAATTTTTTTGCCTTCTACATGTATATACTGTATTTTTCCTGCAGTACACTCAAACCTGGTAATAGGATAAATCAAAGTCCGTATTTCAATTCAGCCAAAATACTAACACAGCTATTTCATTGTCAAATTCTTTAAAATGACGATTATTGATCTATAAGCCTTGAATAGAGTCTGAAATCAAAGCCATACTAACAGGAAGTCCATTATATCATTATATATACAGTGTGGAAGCCATGTTTAAATGAGCAGTCCATTAAAATGATTTCTATAGAGTGATGAAGTTTACGTACAGACTCAGTAACATACCTGATTCCTCGGGAGAATACTCAATCTGGTGTCTGCCTCTGTCCTTATTAACCTTGGATTTTACCTTGGTGCCTGATGGCGCTATAATAAAATATTTTTATCTTTCTTTACTTCTACATCTATACAGATCACTTAAATTATCATTTCCAGATGTTAATCTGAATCCTTCCCTCAGTTGTAATAACAAAGGGTACAAATTAATTCAAACACAACAACACAACAATTATCATGTTCGACCTTGGTCTCCATATTGTGACAGTATTTAGTTGTTTTTATGTTTAACCTTGATCTGGATATTCTGACATTATATATTATATAGTCCCCTCCCCCCTCCCAAGTTTGACCATGATCCGGATATTCTGACATTATATAGTTTCATGTTTGACCTTGATCTGGATATTCTAACATTAAATAGTTCCATATTTGACCTTGATCTGGATATTCTAACACTAAATATTCCCATGTTTGACCTTGATCCGGATATTCTGACATTATATAATTTCATGTTTGACCTTGATCCAGATATTCTAGCATCAAATAGTTCTATGTTCGACCTTGATGTGGATATTCTAACATTGAATAGTCCCATGTTTGACCTTGATACAAATTTTTTGACATTATGTATAGTCCCTCCAATGTTTGTCTTACTCTTACATATTTTGCCACTTTGAAATATCTGATAATTGATAGGAAGAGTTTGGGACTGTAACCAGACAGAATATAATGTATACAGGTCAATTGGTACAACATACTATATTTTTATTTAAGTTTTGGTGAACATTTATTAAATGTGTATATATTAATCAAATGTTTACACCTATAAACTAAAGAGACAGAAACTGTTTATTGAGGGATTTAGTTGTTTTCTGACATCAATCTGAAATGCCTTCTAGACTAGTATTATCATAAGATAATCCCCATAAAAATCATTTAAATTGCAATGAAATTAAAACAATTAAAACATGAAGTAAGGAATGTTTCATTTTGTTTGTACATTTTACCAATACCAGGTAACAGAATTACAGATGAAGAGTATTTCATTAAAAGATAATGTATATAACCAAGACGTACAACAATGACAGTATAATGTTATCATCTCTAGTACTATAACCAAACTATGTGACAGTCAAGTTAGAGGATAAGCCGAGTATGTAGATCATGCTGGATAATATCTATAACTAAATAACTTAAAATATCAAAGCTGCTTCCAATGGCATTATATATTACATGCTATATAATCCCCGACATTAACACATTGGAGGACAGAGTGATGGTGTGTTTCCCGATCTTTATATTTCTGTACAGTTTTCATCATTTTGCATTAAATTTTTTACAGATTTTTTTTTTTCAGTACTTTTTTTCTTCGTTTCATTTCATATCTAGTTCATCCACACATTGTACTATATCTGTGGTATATCGATTACAAATATAATCCTTTCAAAGTATATTTCAATGATAAGCTTCCAAAAGGTGTAATTTATATTTTCATTTTTTCAGCACAAACAATAATACTAAATAAACAGTCTTCTAAATCATCCATCCTTTTCAAAAGAAATATCACCACTTAAGTAAGATGACATACTGAATATATAGCTGTACAGAAATAATTTTATAAAAAATTATTAAAATCATACACATACATTTTGAGGGTAATCATAATGGAGTCTTAAAGCATATACACGCATGCATCTCATGCAGATAAACAAAATAATATAGTCATTAGAAACACACCATCTTTCTACTCCGAATAACAACCAATCAAATCATACAAAACAATTCTACCCAGACTTACCTCACTAATGCACCAATCAAATTACATCAACCCAGTGAGTGCAGTACAGTGGTGAGTGCAGCAAATCCTCATGCTTCGTTATGATTGGCCAGTAGAAAATTGTTTTAAAAGCCAGCTAGTATCTATACCGGAGAATACAGTTCATGCGCAGACTTATTGTCAACAGCGCCGCGACCAAAACCTGCGAGGCAGACATCTCCGTAGAGATGAAGAATATGTTTCCAGATCAACAATCGCCGCAGTCAAACCTTGCAGAGTGTCCAACCAAGAATATTAATGGAAAGTATGATGCATGTTTCAAGGTAATTTTCATTAATGTTATTATCCTAAAATAAGTACCAGTATATGTCACTGCTGCAGGTTTATGTTAGAGATGGAACAAGATGCAGGATTATTAACCCGTTAGAGACATGCAATATTTCAGATGTTATATGTCTTCAATGTGAGTTCAATGTTAACCCTTCGCATCATTCGTTAATTTCAGCGACATTAGCTTGACATTATGGTTTTAATGCCCAAATTCCTTCAATGTTACATGGCTTTAGTACAAAAGAACTACATCTGTCCTCACAGTGATGTTGTGTAACAGAAATATAACCCAAGACAAGTGACATCCAATGTATGTTTATATCTGATACGTGAATAAAAAGTTAACTGAAAATTAATTTGTGAGAAAAAAAAAATTGTAATAAATATAATGATATGGACATAATCTTGAAACATATACCAGACACTTAGGTAACTCATTTACAATAATCCCACTTGAACTGTTTGACCAAAGAGTCATAATTTTTTTTTTGATATTTGATGATTGAAATTAATAAATTGACCTATCTAACTGTACCATCAGGTATCTTATTTCGTCAAGTTATCTCCCTTTACCTAACTGACTGTACCATCATGTATCTTACTCTGTTGAGTGATCTCCCTTTACCTAACTGACTGTACCATCATGTATCTTATTCTGTTGAGTGATCTCCCTTTACCTAACTGACTGTACCATCATGTATCTTATTCTGTTGAGTGATCTCCCTTTACCTAACTGACTGTACCATCATGTATCTTATTCTGTTGAGTTATCTCCCTTTACTTAACTGACTGTGCCATCATGTATCTTATTCTGTTGAGTTATCTCCCTTTACCTAACTGACTGTACCATCATGTATCTTATTCTGTTGAGTTATCTCCCTTTACCTAACTAACTGTACCATCAGGTATCTTATTTTGTTGAGTTATCTCCCTTTACCTAACTGACTGTACCATCATGTATCTTATTCTGTTGAGTTATCTCCCTTTACCTAACTAACTGTACCATCAGGTATCTTATTCTGTTGAGTGATCTACCTTTACCTAACTGACTGTACCATCAGGTATCTTATTCTGTTGAGTTATCTCCCTTTACCTAACTGACTGTACCATTAATATTCGTTTTATTGATTACATTTTTTAAATCATATAATCTTTTTAGATTTAACCAACCTTTAGTATTAATGACATGCAGAAGCTAAATAACTTTTGATTTTGTGATGAACTTGGTTCCTATTGAAACAAATCAGTTGGATTAATACTATTTACAGTGAAATAAACATGTTTTGAGAACATGATTCAGAATACATACATTTTCAGATTTTTGTTCCTACTCATTACTTATTTGACATACAAAATCTATTGAATTGGAATATATAGTTTCATCTGGAAAATCATCACAAATTCAGAAATATATACTTGTATGCAGAATTTTAAGTTTATCATTTAGAGTATGTTTCAATTACAACTGACCAATTACCCAATATCTGACAGCTGAAATCTTTATTTTTTAAATCAGTTTTGTAACATTGAAATGTTTACTGACAGATATGAGGTGATGGGTCAGCTGTCTTCTATAAACAGTTGTTGTTATTGTCACACAATTTGGAATGTAAACAACAGTTAACTTCTCTTAAAATTGGCATTTTGAAACAGCTAGGATTTCCAATAATTACAAATAATGGTTAATTCTGCAATCCCTAAGGACCGTATGACTTTTGTGAATCCTGTCAATATTATATGTTAAACTCTCCACAAACTAATGGTGTACCAGGGAACTCATGTTTATATGTTAAACTCTCCACACACTAATGGTGTACCAGGGAACTCATGTTATGTTAGTAAAACCCCTGAAAGTACAAGGGAACCAGATACTTCTAATCACATCTGTTGAGACACCAGATGTATCTGAATCAGTATGGTATTTGTTGTCTTAATTTAACTTTCCAGCAGACAGATTGACTGTAGTATTCTGTTAATCAACAAGGATACTATCAATGATGTCTGGCTTTTTTAAAATCAATTTTGGTTTTCAATTTCCCAGATCTACATGCCATGGTACCACGATAAATCAGAAACTTCTATAATCAGACAAAATCTTTCCGTCCTGCCAATATCCTCATTAGACAGGGTTTTCTGTTACCTTCATACAATTTGGAATGTACAAGAAACATTCACCTTGTGACAGTAAAATTTCATGGTTGATGTTATATTTATTCTCAACATCATCAGAAATAATTAAGAACCCTGCTAAAAACAACAAATATAATTACATCACTCAAATCCTCATTAATTTAACGGACAACATTGAAATCATGTGTGGAGATTGTAAAAGTCAAAAACACTCCAAAAGTAATTTAGGTATGGGGGTTCCACAAGGTACCAGGGTTAATTATCACAACGTACCTGGGTTATCACAAGGTACCAGGGTTAATTATCACAAGGTACCAGGGTTATCACAAGGTACCAGGGTTATCACAAGGCACCAGGGTTAATTATCACAAGGTACAAGGGTTATTACAAGGTACCAGGGTCATTACAATGTACCAGGGTTATCACAAGGTACCAGGGTCATTACAATGTACCAGGGTTATTACAAGGTACCAGGGTTATTACAAGGTACAAAGGTTATCACAAGGAACAAAGGTTATCCCAAGGTACCAGGGTTATCACAAGGTACCAGGGTTATCACAAGGTACCAGGGTTATCATAAGGTACCAGGGTTATCATAAGGTACCAGGGTTATCACAAGGTACCAGGGTTATCATAAGGTACCAGGGTCATTACAAGGTACCAGGGTTATCACAAGGTACCAGGGTTATCACAAGGTACCAGGGTTATCATGGGGTACCAGGGTTTTCACAAGGTACTAGGGTTATTATGGGGTACCAGGGTTATCACAAGGTACCAGGGTTATTACAAGGTACCAGGGTTATTACAAGGTACCAGGGTTATCATGGGTACCAGGGTCATTACAAGGTACCAGGGTTATCATAAGGTACCAGGGTTATCATAAGGTACCAGGGTTATCACAAAGTACCAGGGTTATCATGGGTACCAGGGTTATTACAAGGTACCAGGGTTATTACAAGGTACCAGGGTTATCACAAGGTACCAGGGTTATTACAAGGTACCAGGGTTATCACAAGGTACCAGGGTCATCACAAGGTACCAGGGTCATTACAATGTACCAGGGTTATCACAAGGTACCAGGGTTATCATAAGGTACCAGGGTCATTACAAGGTACCAGGGTCATTACAAGGTACCAGGGTTATCACAAGGTACCAGGGTTATCACAAGGTACCAGGGTTATTATGGGGTACCAGGTTTATCACAAGGTACCAGGGTTTTCACAAGGTACTAGGGTTATCATGGGGTACCAGGGTTATCACAAGGTACCAGGGTTATTACAAGGTACCAGGGTTATCACAAAGTACCAGCGTTATTACAAGGTACCAGGGTTATCACAAGGTACCAGGGTTATTACAAGGTACCAGGGTTATTACAACGTACCAGGGTCATCACAAGGTACCAGGGTTATTACAAGGTACCAGGGTTATTACAAGGTACCAGGGTTATCACAAGGTACCAGGGTTATTACAAGGTACCAGGGTTATTACAAGGTACCAGGGTTATCACAAGGTACCAGCTGAGGGTTATTACAAGGTACCAGGGTTATTACAAGGTACCAGGGTTATTACAAGGTACCAGGGTCATTACAAGGTACCAGCTGAGGGTTATTACAAGGTACCAGGGCCATTACAAGGTACCAGGGTTATTACAATATATCAATGTAATTATATGTGATGATGATTATCAAAATGAGACACAATGATGGGTTCAGGAGTTGTTAGAACTCAGGTCAGTAAATGAGCTATAAGAGGGATAATATCATGACTGAACTAATATTATATAAGAGTACGCTTTTATACACAACTTAAATCTCCTAAACAATCCGGTTGATTGATGAAAAGATGCATTAACACAGTTTAGGTAGGTGTTTATTGTTGATGTTTGGACCACTGTTGTGACCTATGGGAAATAATATTATCAGGCAGAATTTGTCTGAATTTAAATTCAGATCAGATTCACAAGATTTCAACAGAGATCTAAGTGAGCTGTGAATACATATTTGTTTATTCTGTTTAATGACAGTTGTAAGTAAACACAAATTTAGGACTTTGTTGAAATGAATTTGTAAAATGATTTACGGGTGTATCTAGTAGTTAACACTACATATTTTGTACTAAATCTGTCTATACTATATAGAACCACTACCAGCCACATTCCCCCGCTATTATATAGTAGTATGTATAGACAGCCTCTCACCATCCATCTATGTAGTATTACAGTCTCTCACCATCCATCTATGTAGTATTACAGCCTCTCACCATCCATCTATGTAGTATCACAGTCTCTCACCATCCATCTATGTAGTATTACAGTCTCTCACCATCCATCTATGTAGTATTACAGCCTCTCACCATCCATCTATGTAGTATTACACAGTCTCTCACCATCCATCTATGTAGTATTACAGTCTCTCACCATCCATCTATGTAGTATTACACAGCCTCTCACCATCCATCTATGTAGTATTACAGCCTCTCACCATCCATCTATGTAGTATTACAGCCTCTCACCATCCATCTATGTAGTATTACAGTCTCTCACCATCCATCTATGTAGTATTACAGTCTCTCACCATCCATCTATGTAGTATTACAGCCTCTCACCATCCATCTATGTAGTATTACAGCCTCTCACCATCCATCTATGTAGTATTACAGCCTCTCACCATCCATCTATGTAGTATTACAGCCTCTCACCATCCATCTATGTAGTATTACAGTCTCTCACCATCCATCTATGTAGTATTACACAGCCTCTCACCATCCATCTATGTAGTATTACAGCCTCTCACCATCCATCTATGTAGTATTACAGTCTCTCACCATCCATCTATGTAGTATTACAGCCTCTCACCATCCATCTATGTAGTATTACAGTCTCTCACCATCCATCTATGTAGTATTACAGCCTCTCACCATCCATCTATGTAGTATTACAGCCTCTCACCATCCATCTATGTAGTATTACAGTCTCTCACCATCCATCTATGTAGTATTACAGTCTCTCACCATCCATCTATGTAGTATTACAGTCTCTCACCATCCATCTATGTAGTATTACAGCCTCTCACCATCCATCTATGTAGTATTACACAGCCTCTCACCATCCATCTATGTAGTATTACAGTCTCTCACCATCCATCTATGTAGTATTACAGTCTCTCACCATCCATCTATGTAGTATTACAGTCTCTCACCATCCATCTATGTAGTATTACAGCCTCTCACCATCCATCTATGTAGTATTACAGTCTCTCACCATCCATCTATGTAGTATTACAGTCTCTCACCATCCATCTATGTAGTATTACAGTCTCTCACCATCCATCTATGTAGTATTACAGTCTCTCACCATCCATCTATGTAGTATTACAGCCTCTCACCATCCATCTATGTAGTATTACAGTCTCTCACCATCCATCTATGTAGTATTACAGTCTCTCACCATCCATCTATGTAATATTATAGTCTCTCTCACTACCTATCCCGGCACAACCACACATACACACACCAATATCCATACCCATAGATGTCCTGACACCTTACTTTACATGCCCACATCCATACAAACAGACACCCACACACCTCATCTACACACGCCCACATCCATACACAGACACCCACACATCTCATCTCCACATGCCCACATCCATACAAACAGATGCCCTCACATCTCATCTCCGCACGCCCACATCCATACAAACAGACACCCACACACCTCATCTCCACACGCCCACATCCATACACAGACACACCCACCTCATCTACCCACGCCCACATCCATACAAACAGACACCCACACACCTCATCTCCACACGCCCACATCCATACACAGACACCCACACATCTCATCTCCACATGCCCACATCCATACAAACAGATGCCCTCACATCTCATCTCCGCACGCCCACATCCATACAAACAGACACCCACACACCTCATCTCCACACGCCCACATCCATACACAGACACACACACACCTCATCTACCCACGCCCACATCCGTACAAACACCTACCCATTATTTCCACATCTACGTTTCCAGACCCGGATCCTTGTGTGTCAACGACGAAGCTTGCTGTGCGGTTGACTGGAACCAAGGTGAGACCATCCCCAGAAACGGTAACCTGGGCCGAGTCGACAATCTCCAGTGTGTAGGGGGAACCTGTCATGATGACAACACCCGGACATGTCTATCAGTTTTATTAAAACATTAATTCTCCAACAATTCACCAACATCCCCAACATCCCCAATGATATACTACAATATATGATTTACCATTAATTGGTGACACATCATGTTAATTGATAAGGAGAATGAGAGTATACCAATGCTTCTGATTTCAGTTAATTGATGTAGAGTTTGTGTATAGATTTACCACGGAACACAAGAAGAATCATTGACACATACAAGCAGCAAAAACCCTCGTCTAATCAAATTTTCAATTTTTCACGAATGCATTTTCTTAACTTATTCTTGTGAAAAGCATTCATACCAAAATTTGAAGATGAAATTGTTTAATTTCCACTTGAAGCAAAATATGTACCTCTAGAAACTGTATTAATTCATATGATAATCTGAGTCACTGACCTCTGACCTCTGCGTCGCTGAAGTAGACCTCGACCCTGTATGTGCCTGCCCCCTGGGGCGTGAAATCAATGCTGTACAGGCCTACTCTGTCCTGATGGATATAGGCGGGGACATGTGAGCCGTTACATGACACCTGTACAGTTACCTCCCCTGTTCCAGCCTCCGACGTGTCAGCTGTATCAAAAAGACATATAAAACTATTTAGAGGTATTTAGAGATACAGATTAAAATAACCTAAATATTGCCATCCCACAATTGTATCCCAGGATAATATTTATGATGTTTGTTTCCTGCTGGAAATAAAACAAATATAATCAGTTTCGATAATATACAAATAACTTCAACTACTACATCTACGTCAAATAAGTGTAGTTGTTGAATTATAAAAAACTTAAAAAAAAAAAAACAACAACACTTACCATGAAATTTGAGTCCCATTCCAACAGCACCTCCTTCCAGTCCGTATACACGGACCTTAGATGGATCAAACACAGTCACATTGAATGGACTGTCCGAAACGTGTTCTCCATCATACAGTACGGATACCTGCCAGATACCTGGAACACAGACAGCATGTCAGTACTCGACAATGTTGATCAGACAAACAGCTTATGTTAGTACTCGACAATGTTGATCAGACATATTATTACTTATGTCAGTACTCGACAATGTTGATCAGACATATTATTACTTATGTCAGTACTCGACAATGTTGATCAGACATATTATTACTTATGTCAGTACTCGACAATGTTGATCAGACAAACAGCTTATGTTAGTACTCGACAATGTTGATTAACATACAGCTTATGTCAGTACTCGACAATGTTGATCAGACATATTATTACTTATGTCAGTACTCGACAATGTTGATCAGACAAACAGCTTATGTCAGTACTCGACAATGTTGATTAACATACAGCTTATGTCAGTACTCGACAATGTTGATCAGACATATTATTACTTATGTCAGTACTCGACAATGTTGATCAGACAAACAGCTTATGTTAGTACTCGACAATGTTAATTAACATACAGCTTATGTCAGTACTCGACAATGTTGATTAACATACAGCTTATGTCAGTACTCGACAATGTTGATCAGACAAACAGCTTATGTCAGTACTCGACAATGTTGATTAAACAAACAGCTTATGTCAGTACTCGACAATGTTGATTAACATACAGCTTATGTCAGTACTCGACAATGTTGATTAACATACAGCTTATGTCAGTACTCGACAATGTTGATTAACATACAGCTTATGTCAGTACTCGACAATGTTGATTAACATACAGCTTATGTCAGTACTGGACAATGTTGGTCAGACATACAGCTTATGTTAGTACTCGACAATGTTGATCAGACATACAGCTTATGTCAGTACTCGACAATGTTGATCAGACAAACAGCTTATGTCAGTACTCGACAATGTTGATTAGATATATAGCTTATGTCAGTACTCGACAATGTTGATCAGACATATTATTACTTATGTCAGTACTCGACAATGTTGATCAGACAAACAGCTTATGTTAGTACTCGACAATGTTGATTAACATACAGCTTATGTCAGTACTCGACAATGTTGATTAACATACAGCTTATGTCAGTACTCGACAATGTTGATCAGACAAACAGCTTATGTCAGTACTGGACAATGTTGATCAGACAAACAGCTTATGTCAGTACTCGACAATGTTGATTAACATACAGCTTATGTCAGTACTCGACAATGTTGATTAACATACAGCTTATGTCAGTACTGGACAATGTTGGTCAGACATACAGCTTATGTTAGTACTCGACAATGTTGATCAGACATACAGCTTATGTCAGTACTCGACAATGTTGATCAGACAAACAGCTTATGTCAGTACTCGACAATGTTGATTAGATATATAGCTTATGTCAGTACTCGACAATGTTGATCAAACATACAGCTTATGTCAGTACTCGACAATGTTGATCAGACAAACAGCTTATGTCAGTACTCGACAATGTTGATCAAACATACAGCTTATGTCAGTACTCGACAATGTTGATCAGACATACAGCTTATGTCAGTACTCGACAATGTTGATCAGACATACAGCTTATGTCAGTACTTGACAATGTTGATCAGATATACAGCTTATGTCAGTACTCGACAATGTTGATCAGACATACAGCTTATGTCAGTACTCAACAATGTTGATCAGACAAACAGCTTATGTTAGTACTGGACAATGTTGGTCAGACATACAGCTTATGTCAGTACTCAACAATGTTGATCAGACAAACAGCTTATGTCAGTACTCAACAATGTTGATCAGACAAACAGCTTATGTCAGTACTCAACAATGTTGATCAGACAAACAGCTTATGTCAGTACTCGACAATGTTGGTCAGACATACAGCTTATGTCAGTACTCGACAATGTTGGTCAGACATACAGCTTATGTCAGTACTCGACAATGTTGATCACATATACAGCTTATGTCAGTACTCAACAATGTTGATCAGACAAACAGCTTATGTCAGTACTCAACAATGTTGATCAGACATACAGCTTATGTCAGTACTCGACAATGTTGATCACATATACAGCTTATGTCAGTACTCAACAATGTTGATCAGACAAACAGCTTATGTCAGTACTCAACA
This sequence comes from Pecten maximus, assembly GCF_902652985.1. Taxonomy (NCBI): domain Eukaryota; kingdom Metazoa; phylum Mollusca; class Bivalvia; order Pectinida; family Pectinidae; genus Pecten; species Pecten maximus. The sequence goes on along the minus strand of NC_047028.1, from coordinate 1,614,845 downwards.
ATGTTGATCAGACAAACAGCTTATGTCAGTACTCAACAATGTTGATCAGACAAACAGCTTATGTCAGTACTCGACAATGTTGGTCAGACATACAGCTTATGTCAGTACTCGACAATGTTGGTCAGACATACAGCTTATGTCAGTACTCGACAATGTTGATCACATATACAGCTTATGTCAGTACTCAACAATGTTGATCACACATATTACTGTATTACTTATGTCAGTACTCAACAATGTTGATCAGATATTATAATTCTGATATGCAGCGTTTTACTGTAAATTAAATCTGGCCGAGACCGATGATTAAATTTCAACATTAAGTAAGGAATCACCTACCAACTTCTGATGGTGTAAAGTGCATCACATAATTGCCGTTACGATAAACAGCTGCTAAGTTTTGGGTACGTCCATTAGGTGCTCTTGCCTCACATTGGATGTCGCCCTGTCCTGCACTCGTCACATCAACCTAGCAACATAAATAACAGTTAAAAACAGGATCAAATTAATCAAAGGACGTTTATCTTGTTAATCATCCAACCTCTAACCGACCTCTAACCCGTTTTTATATCATTGTATTTTGCAGTAATGATGTCAGCTTACAGTGCCCACAGTATTTTTTTTTTTTCTGTATTTATTTGATTTTTATGTAAAAAATTGTTAGATAAATTAGTACAATGAATACAACTACAAACATATTCTAATTCCATATTTCATTTCTATGAAAAATGCTGAAATGAATTTCTATCTAAATTAACCCCCATCTAGTGGTATTAGCATATCTGATAACCAAAGGGTATCTCTAACTCTGATAAGGTCACTGTATAATCCAAGGGGCCGATGAGGTTGGACAGATGAGCTCAGCCTACCTTTATACACTGTGACTGTAACTAACCTTAAGTTCAGAGATAAGACCCGCAGCACACCTGTCAGGGCCGATGTATCTGACCCTTGACCTATCAGCTATGACCTTGAAGGACACTGGACATCCAACAATGAGGGAGTTCTCGCAAAAAACATTCAGCTGTAAAAATATAAAACCATACAGTTATATCAACATAAATAAAGTTAATGGATGTATGTCATAAACAGAACAATTTGAATTCATGTGCTGATTAACTAAAATATTTTCAACTTTACAATTTAGAGGAAGATAGTATGACCTTGCTGACATTGGAGTTGTTATGCTTCATGGTTATTTTCCATGTTTTCGATTCAATTCAAGAACTGTTCGAGATAGATATTTGGAGATAATGGGCACTACATCACAGGGTCAGTCCAAATAAGGAATAGTGAGTATATAATTTAGTACTTTAAATCCAGACAATGGTAAGTGTTGTTAATTATGAAAAGGAAAGTATAGAGGTCCAGGTGTCAAATATAACCACTTACCTGGAGCTACAGCTTACAAAAATAATTCAGTAGTTTTAATAAATCATGTTCACGAACCCATCAGTGTCCTAGGGGTGAAATAGATCATAGCTGTTTGTGTATGTGTGGGGATCGGATCACAAAATCATATTTGCATGCAAAACAACTGATGAGTAAAGAGGATCTTTGAAAATGAATATTGATATTGAAGTTTGAAAACGTTTGTAATTATGTGGGTTTTAATAAATAACATCTAGATATAGTGGTAATCCTCACCCTGTGGTGCCCAGTCTCTGTAGGGGTGAATGTTCCCGTAGTACGACTTCCCACCCAGTTGAAGTATACTGTAGGATTGGAGTCCGGTCCCTTTATCTCGGCCCGCACATCTCCTGCGGTCAGTTCAGGATCGTCAATACGAAGTGAGAAATCGGCCTGAAAAAGTTCACGAAAAATTCACAAATCAAGTAGACTTTTATTATAAACTAATTAAAGGTTAACATGTTTCGAAAATATAATATGAATAAATTATAAATCACAGTTTGGGAAAATGAAAGCATACTAGAAACATTGATTTTGAAATGATTTCAAGAAAAACAAAAAAAACTTGGCAAGTTACAAGTCTCCATCAGATGTCGAATTATATGCCAAAAATACATAGATGATATATTCATAATAAACAAGCTTGTTCCATGCCATACAGCCCAACAAACCTTTTCTTTGATGTAGGTCAAAGGTCAAAATATAGGTCTGTGACCTACTTTTGACAGACACATCACCTCACCTCAGTGAACTCGTGCTCTAAGTATGAAGTGTCAAGTAATTTAGGTGATAGAGCCCATACAATTTTTTTCTTTGATCTATGTCAAAGGTCAAAATGTAGGTCCCTATGACCTTCTTTTGAATGTGGGAGATACAGACCGGACACATTTTTTCTTTGATGTTATATCAGACAGTTTAAATGTAAAAATATCAATGTTTATATTATAGACAAAAACAAAGAAAAATTATCTTTAACATAACAGATTATTTATTTAGAGAACAAGTGAGAAATTAAAAACTTACTCAAAGATATCTAATATAAGAACGGAAACAAATACTTAGTAACAGAACAAAGACTTGTGGTACCTCCTGGTCAACAAAGACATTCCTCGGTCCTGCTTCCATTACAACTTTTTCTGCTGCAGTGCGGACAGGTTTGAAGTTGCTGAAGTATGCAGCATATGCCATGATCCCGATATGGTCCACCTCGGGGTCACACATCTCCTTGGAAGTGAGGATGGGCTCCACACCGAGTCTACGGGCCGCATCAATACCTGGTCAATACACAAATCTTAATGGTGATTTCTGACGCAACAAAACATATCATAATCATTACAAGGTTTAAGTATGAATGGAGGCACGAAGCCAGTACTAATACTGAGTGGGAGATATACGACTATAAAACATCTATCTTTACGATAGCTTACTAATAAGTATATACCTGAAGCAGGTGGGAAAAGTACCCACTGGTCCAGAGTTGTTAAAGATGTAACACTTTAAAAACTATGCCAAACATTTGTGGTAAGCTACAGGGCATACAGATGTTTTACTTTCCTACTGTCTTACCTAACTGTAAGTTTTCTGCTGGACTCCCAACAGGTGAAGTCGGCTCTCCAAGGGAGGTAACTAGGTTACACAGAAGTCTGCCGTCAGCCCAGTCGTCCTGTAGAACACATCTTGAACAATTATTTCTTATAATTGGTGACACCTGATTTTACCAACACTACTAAATACATTATATACCGGTACTCACTGTGATACAATATTTTACATGTCTATTAATCATTCAATGGAGATTACAGATAAAAATTGTCAAATCAGTAAATATAAACACTCGGCAGCCATACGATACCTGATACAGTTATAGAAATGCTAAGTTGAAATATCAGATACAGTTATAGAAATGCTAAGTCACGATACCTGATACAGCTATAGAAATGCTAAGTCACGACACCTGATACAGCTATAGAAATGCTAAGTCACGACACCCGATACAGCTATAGAAATGCTAAGTCACGACACCTGATACAGTTATAGAAATGCTAAGTCACGACACCTGATACAGTTATAGAAATGCTAAGTCACAATACGTGATACAGTTATAGAAATGCTAAGTCACGACACCTGATACAGTTATAGAAATGCTAAGTCACAATACCTGATACAGTTATAGAAATGCTAAGTCACGACACCTGATACAGCTATAGAAATGCTAAGTCACAATACGTGATACAGTTATAGAAATGCTAAGTCACAATACGTGATACAGTTATAGAAATGCTAAGTCACAATACGTGATACAGTTATAGAAATGCTAAGTCACAATACCCGATACAGCTATAGAAATGCTAAGTCACGACACCCGATACAGCTATAGAAATGCTAAGTCACGACACCCGATACAGCTATAGAAATGCTAAGTCACGACACCTGATACAGCTATAGAAATGCTAAGTCACGACACCCGATACAGCTATAGAAATGCTAAGTCACGACACCCGATACAGCTATAGAAATGCTAAGTCACGACACCCGATACAGCTATAGAAATGCTAAGTCACGACACCTGATACAGTTATAGAAATGCTAAGTCACGACACCTGATACAGTTATAGAAATGCTAAGTCACAATACGTGATACAGTTATAGAAATGCTAAGTCACGACACCTGATACAGTTATAGAAATGCTAAGTCACAATACCTGATACAGTTATAGAAATGCTAAGTCACGACACCTGATACAGCTATAGAAATGCTAAGTCACAATACGTGATACAGTTATAGAAATGCTAAGTCACAATACGTGATACAGTTATAGAAATGCTAAGTCACAATACGTGATACAGTTATAGAAATGCTAAGTCACAATACCCGATACAGCTATAGAAATGCTAAGTCACGACACCCGATACAGCTATAGAAATGCTAAGTCACGACACCCGATACAGCTATAGAAATGCTAAGTCACGACACCTGATACAGTTATAGAAATGCTAAGTCACGACACCTGATACAGTTATAGAAATGCTAAGTCACGATACGTGATACAGTTATAGAAATGCTAAGTCACAATACGTGATACAGTTATAGAAATGCTAAGTCACAATACCCGATACAGTTATAGAAATGCTAAGTCACGATACGTGGATTCTCAAACGAGATTTAACTCCAGATAATAGGATTTTAGAGAAGTATATATATATATAGAGTCAGCATTCTAAACCAGATTTGAATACCTACCGTGAAGTTGTTGAAGCTACCAGTCTTGAGAAGGTTGCGGACCATGTTCCTGGTTGCATTGTAGCCCGGTGAGTCAATCTTCATGAAGTATGACAGATAAGTCATTCCGGAGAGTTCATCAAGGTCAGGACTGGACAGATCCTCAGGACGTACCACTAAAGGGATGTTAAAGTGCTTCTTGGCCAGATTCATGGCATTGCTACAGTTGTTTAGACTGTGGGCAAGAAAAAGGGCCAACTTAGCCAATACAAATCAACTATTTAATGTAACATCTGTGATTGTGTAACACCACACAAACCAATCTTCATTTATATTTCTTTGATTGTGAGAAAATTTCATTATTGATGTGATATATGTAACACTCAAAAAATGCTACCTCCCATAAAAAAGATTTCCAATCAAATGTCACACATCTGAATACAGAAAACACTGATACATATGCTAATGTAGTCAGGAGCCATGTTGGTCTGAGGCACCAGGAAAACGGCGAAATGTAATTAAATGTTAAGGGGAGATAACTCCTCTTCATGTGATAAAAAGAACAAGAGGCCCATGGGGCCTGTATCGCTCACCTGGTTGGATTTGACCAAATGTCAAAATAATGTTCATGTTCAATTCCTTTTGTTTGTTAACCTCAAACAATGATATATATGGTTATAGTATGGGGATCCCAACTGCTTTAATGAAATAATGAAGTCCAGACTCTCTGAGTTTATAACATGCATTTATAACTTGACTAATATGACTAGTAGCAATATAAAGGAATTACCTTTATTTCCCCTATGGGGCCCCGCCCCTTTGGCCCCTTTGGCCCCTCGGGGGTCAGAGTCATCATTTATGCAAAATCTGTTCCCCTTCCCACAAGAATGTTTCTGACCAAATTGGGTTAAAATCCATTCATAACTTTATGACTAGTAGCGATTTGAAGGAATTACCTCTCTTTCCCTATTAGGCCCCGCCCCTTTGGCCCCTTGGGGATCAGAGTCACCATTTATGCAAAACCTGTTCCCCTTCACATAAGAATGTTTCTGACCAAATTGAGTTCAAATCCATTGATAACTTTATGATTAGTAGCGATTTGAAGGAATTACCTCTATTTCCCTATTAGGCCCCGCCCCTTTGGCCCCTTGAGGGTCAGAGTCACCATTTATGCAAAATCTGTTCCCCTTCCCCCAGTGATGTTTCTGACCAAATTGGGTTCAAATCCTTTCATAACTTTATGACTAGTAGCGATTTAAAGGAATTACCTCTATTTCACCATTAGGCCCCGCCCCTTTGGTCCCTCGGGGGTCAGAGTCACCATTTATGCAAAATCTGTTCCCCTTCCCCCAATGATGTTTCTGACCAAATTGGGTTCAAATCCTTTCATAACTTTATGACTAGTAGCGATTTGAAGGAATTACCTCTCTTTCCCTATTAGGCCCCGCCCCTTTGGCCCCCTGGGGGTCAGAGTCACCATTTATGCAAAACCTGTTCCCCTTCACATAAGAATGTTTCTGACCAAATTGGGTTCAAATCCTTTCATAACTTTATGACTAGTAGCGATTTGAAGGAATTACCTCTATTTCCCTATTAGGCCCCGCCCCTTTGGCCCCTTGAGGGTCAGAGTCACCATTTATGCAAAATCTGTTTCCCTTCCCCCAATGATGTTTCTGACCAAATTGGGTTCAAATCCTTTCATAACTTTATGACAAGTAGCAATTTAAAGGAATTGCCTCTATTTCCCAATTAAGTCCCACCCCTTTGGCCCCTTGGGGGTCAGAGTCACCATTTATGCAAAATCTGTTCCCCTTCCCCCAATGATGTTTCTGATGAAAGTGGGTTCAAATCCATTCATAACTTTATGACTAGTAGCGATTTAAAGGAATTGCCTCAATTTCCTCTATTTGGCCCCTCCCCTCAGGCCCCTTGGGGGTCAGAGTCATCATTTATGCAAAATCTGATCCCCATCCGCCAAGGATGTTTCTGACCAAATTTGGTCAAAATCCAATAAGAACTTTATGACTAGTAGCGATTTGAAGCAAATGTTGACGGACGGACGGACGGCGGACGACAGACGACGGACGCCGCACCATGGCATAAGCTCACCGGACCTTCGGTCCAGGTGAGCTAAAAATGACAATAATATGTTGTATTATTTTTATTTTCATAGTAAGGTAATGTTTTTATCCTATAATCAAATATTTCTCATAATCTATCCCTGCAATAAAGGTTATATGATTTTATTCATGACAAAATAGTTATATTGAAAAAATAATAACCTTGTGACATTGTAAACCACTCATTAGGGAATGTGGTTCTTACAAAGGGAGATAAATCCTCTGGTTCTGATTGCTAAAGTGTAGTGGTATTGTATAGACATACAAAAGTGTAGTAGTATTGTATACACATACAAAAGTGTAGTAGTATTGTATAGACATACAAAAGTGTAGTAGTATTGTATGGACATACAAAAGTGTAGAAGTATTGTATGGACATACAAAAGTGTAGAAGTATTGTATGGACATACAAAAGTGTAGTAGTATTGTATGGACATACAAAAGTGTAGTAATATTGTATGGACATACAAAAGTGTAGAAGTATTGTATGGACATACAAAAGTGTAGTAGTATTGTATGGACATACAAAAGTGTAGAAGTATTGTAGGGACATACAAAAGTGTAGTAGTATTGTATGGACATACAAAAGTGTAGTAGTATTGTATGGACATACAAAAGTGTACTAGTATTGTATGGACATACAAAAGTGTAGTAGTATTGTATGGACATACAAAAGTGTAGTAGTATTGTATAGACATACAAAAGTGTAGTAGTATTGTATGGACATACAAAAGTGTAGTAGTATTGTATGGACATACAAAAGTGTAGAAGTATTGTATGGACATACAAAAGTGTAGAAGTATTGTATGGACACACAAAAGTGTAGTAGTATTGTATAGACATACAAAAGTGTAGAAGTATTGTATGGACATACAAAAGTGTAGTAGTATTGTATGGACATACAAAAGTGTAGTAGTATTGTATGGACATACAAAAGCGTAGTAGTATTGTATAGGACATACAAAAGTGTAGTAGTATTGTATGAACATACAAAAGTGTAGTAGTATTGTAGACATACAAAAGTGTAGTAGTATTGTATGGACATACAAAAGTGTAGTAGTATTGTATGGACATACAAAAGTGTAGTAGTATTGTATAGACATACAAAAGTGTAGTAGTATTGTATAGACATACAAAAGTGTAGTAGTATTGTATGGACATACAAAAGTGTAGTAGTATTGTATGGACATACAAAAGTGTAGAAGTATTGTATGGACATACAAAAGTGTAGTAGTATTGTATAGACATACAAAAGTGTAGTAGTATTGTATGGACATACAAAAGTGTAGAAGTATTGTATGGACATACAAAAGTGTAGTAGTATTGTATAGACATACAAAAGTGTAGTAGTATTGTATGGACATACAAAAGTGTAGAAGTATTGTATAGACATACAAAAGTGTAGAAGTATTCTATAGACATACAAAAGTGTAGTAGTATTGTATAGACATACAAAAGTGTAGTAGTATTGTATAGACATACAAAAGTGAAGAAGTATTATTGTACATACCTATCACTATGACTGAGGTATCTCCAGTTGGCTGCCTCCTCAATGTTAGGGTTGCAGTAATTTACAAGTGCACTGTGTAGGAAAAAAACATAAATCATGACTGTCATTATATGACCAACGCACTCGACTAAAATAAAAACTAGATACGGACATTTGATACACCAGGTCAATAAACTAGGTACGGACATTTGATACACCGGGTCAATAAACTAGGTACAGACATTTGATACACCGGGTCAATAAACTAGGTACAGACATTTGATACACCAGGTCAATAAACTAGGTACGGACATTTAATACACCGGGTCAATAAACTAGGTACAGACATTTGATACACCGGGTCAATAAACTAGGTACGGACATTTGATACACCAGGTTAATAAACTAGGTACGGACATTTGATACACCAGGTTAATAAACTAGGTACAGACATTTGATACACCAGGTTAATAAACTAGGTACAGACATTTGATACACCAGGTTAATAAACTAGGTACAGACATTTGATACACCAGGTCAATAAACTAGGTACAGACATTTGATACACCAGGTCAATAAACTAGGTACAGACATTTGATACACCAGGTCAATAAACTAGGTACGGACATTTGATACACCAGGTCAATAAACTAGGTATGAACATTTGATACACCAGGTCAATAAACTAGGTATAGACATTTGATACACCGGGTCAATAAACTAGGTACGGACATTTGATACACTAGGTCAATAAACTAGGTACGGACATTTGATACACCAGGTCAATAAACTAGGTACGGACATTTGATACACTAGGTCAATAAACTAGGTACGGACATTTGATACACCGGGTTAATAAACTAGGTATGGACATTTGATACACTAGGTCAATAAACTAGGTACGGACATTTGATACACCGGGTCAATAAACTAGGTATGGACATTTGATACACCGGGTCAATAAACTAGGTACGGACATTTGATACACCGGGTCAATAAACTAGGTATGGACATTTGATACACCGGGTCAATAAACTAGGCACAGCCATTTGATACACCGGGTCAATAAACTAGGTACGGACATTTGATACACCAGGTATGGACATTTGATACACCGGGTCAATAATCTAGGTACAGACATTTGATACACCGGGTCAATAAACTAGGTATGGACATTTGATACACCAGGGTCAATAAACTAGGTACAGACATTTGATACACCGGGTCAATAAACTAGGTACGGACATTTGATACACCGGGTCAATAAACTAGGTACGGACATTTGATACACCAGGTCAATAAACTAGGTACTGGACATTTGATACACCAGGTCAATAAACTAGGTACGGACATTTGATACACCAGGTCAATAAACTAGGTACAGGACATTTGATACACCGGGTCAATAAACTAGGTACGGGACATTTGATACACCGGGTCAATAAACTAGGTACGGACATTTGATACACCAGGGTCAATAAACTAGGTACGGACATTTGATACACCGGGTCAATAAACTAGGTACGGACATTTGATACACCGGGTCAATAAACTAGGTACGGACATTTGATACACCAGGGTCAATAAACTAGGTACGGACATTTGATACACCAAGTCAATAAACTAGGTATGGACATTTGATACACCAGGTCAATAAACTAGGTACGGACATTTGATACACCGGGTCAATAAACTAGATACGGACATTTGATACACCGGGTCAATAAACTAGGTATGGACATTTGATACACCAGGTCAATAAACTAGGTATGAACATTTGATACACCGAGTCAATAAACTAGGTATGGACATTTGATACACCGGGTCAATAAACTAGGTACGGACATTTGATACACCGGGTTAATAAACTAGGTACGGACATTTGATGCACCAGGTCAATAAACTAGGTACGGACATTTGATACACCAGGTCAATAAACTAGGTACGGACATTTGATACACCGGGTCAATAAACAAGGTATGGACATTTGATACACCAGGTCAATAAACTAGGTATGGACATTTGATACACCAGGTTAATAAACTAGGTACAGACATTCGATACACCGGGTCAATAAACTAGGTACGGACATTTGATACACAGGGTCAATAAACTAGGTACAACATTTGATACGCTAGGTCAATAAACTAGGTACGGACATTTGATACACCAGGTCAATAAATTAGGTACGGCCATTTGATACACTGGGTCAATAAACTAGGTATGGACATTTGATACACCGGGTCAATAAACTAGGTACGGACATTTGATACACCAGGTCAATAAACTAGGTACGGACATTTGATACACCGGGTCAATAAACAAGGTATGGACATTTGATACACCAGGTCAATAAACTAGTTACGGACATTTGATACACCAGGTCAATAAACTAGGTATGGACATTTGATACACCGGGTCAATAAACTAGGTACGGACATTTGATACACCAGGTCAATAAACTAGGTACGGGCATTTGATACACCAGGTTAATAAACTAGGTACGGACATTTGATACACCGGGTCAATAAACTAGGTACGGACATTTGATACACCAGGTCAATAAACTAGGTACGAACATTTGGTACACCGGGTCAATAAACTAGTTATGGCTATTAGATACACCGGGTCAATAAACTAGGTACGGACATTTGATACACAGGGTCAATAAACTAGGTACGGACATTTGATACACCGGGTCAATAGAAATAACATTTGTTGGCATGGTCAGTGTCAATCCAGTAAGTTCTGTAAAGTATTCATACATCATATTTGATGAGAGCTTCCATTTTGTTTATAATTTAACTACACAACTTCTATGTCTGATTATGTACTACAATTTTTAACTGAACATGGACATTTGTCGTGGACTTACTGGAGAGCGACGCCATCATTCCAACAGGAAGTGAAATTTGTGATGTTGCATTCTGGAATTACAGCCCGTAACCAAGCTAACATCAACTTTTTGGCGGGGAACTTGGTCTTGCCGATTTGGTACCGCAGGATAAGATGCCATATCAATCCCAAAATCAACTTCAGGTTACCATTGGAAATATCGTCACTGCCTGTAATGATAAGGTCATATAGAAACAAGATTCATTCTCCACATTTTTACAGGTTTCTTAAAACGATATACAACAACATGACAGAGATACATTCATCAGTGTGCACACTGAAATTAAGGGTTTATTATAGCAATTGGTGGACTTCCCTCATTTTGTAACCCCATAACGCCTTAGACTACTGAGACTACAAACTCCAGTAATGTTTTAGGTGAAAATCCCGATTCAGGGATTTCTAGGTACACAGCATAATGATAAACAATAACTTTCATTTTGTATGATAAAGGAAGGTAAACAAATGTATTTGTATGATAAAGGAAAGTAAACAATGTATTTGTATGATAAAGGGAGGTAAACAAATGTATTTTGTATGATAAAGGAAAGTAAACAAATGTATTTTGTATGATAAAGGAAAGTAAACAAATGTATTTTGTATGATAAAGGAAAGTAAACAATGTATTTTGTATGATAAAGGAAAGTAAACAATGTATTTTGTATGATAAAGGAAGACAAACAAATGTATTTTGTATGATAAAGGGAGGTAAACAATGTATTTTGTATGATAAAGGGAGGTAAACAAATGTATTTTGTATGATAAAGGAAAGTAAACAAATGTATTTTGTATGATAAAGGAAAGTAAACAATGTATTTTGTATGATAAAGGAAGACAAACAAATGTATTTTGTATGATAAAGGGAGGTAAACAAATGTATTTTGTATGATAAAGGAAGGTAAACAAATGTATTTTGTATGATAAAGGAAGGTAAACAAATGTATTTTGTATGATAAAGGGAGGTAAACAAATGTATTTTGTATGATAAAGGGAGGTAAACAAATGTATTTTGTATGATAAAGGGAGGTAAACAAATGTATTTTGTATGATAAAGGAAAGTAAACAAATGTATTTTGTATGATAAAGGGAGGTAAACAAATGTATTTTGTATGATAAAGGAAAGTAAACAAATGTATTTTGTATGATAAAGGAAAGTAAACAATGTATTTTGTATGATAAAGGAAGACAAACAAATGTATTTTGTATGATAAAGGGAGGTAAACAATGTATTTTGTATGATAAAGGAAAGTAAACAATGTATTTGTATGATAAAGGAAGGTAAACAAATGTATTTTGTATGATAGAGGAAGGTAAACAATGTATTTTGTATGATAAAGGAAGGTAAACAAATGTATTTTGTATGATAAAGGGAGGTAAACAAATGTATTTTGTATGATAAAGGAAAGTAAACAAATGTATTTTGTATGATAAAGGGAGGCAAACAAATGTATTTTGTATGATAAAGGAAGGCAAACAAATGTATTTTGTATGATAAAGGGAGGTAAACAAATGTATTTTGTATGATAAAGGAAAGTAAACAAATGTATTTTGTATGATAAAGGAAGGTAAACAAATTTATGTATTTTGTATGATAAAGGAAGGTAAACAATCATTCCTTTTCTTTTTTTAATTTCTTCTCTTTTTTTTTTTTTGTCTTGTTTTGTTTTCTCTCAAAAAACTGCAACTGCCTTTCCAAATGTGAAATGATACATACATGGTCTACCACAAAATTCTATGGGTGGACATGGTTCAACACTGTCCTATGTACAGCCATGGTAGACCATGTTTTGTTTAATGAGACAAACAAGATTTTAATGTTATATGATCTCTACCTTTTTTTCTACCAATAAAACCACTAAAGACATCGCTCCAATACCGTTCAAAAGTTCATACATCTGATGATATAATGTACAGCCAAACATGTGAATGCTTGGTAAAGCTACAATATAGGTATTGGGTATGTACAGGGTATGTACTTCACAATGCTATTAAGGACAATGTATACAAAGTATTTCATTTTGCATGATATAGATACACCCTTTCAAATCAAATTCTCTTTTTATAATCAATCGTCTTATTAGGCTAGTTTTGGAAAGATTCTTTTGTGAAGAATATAATGAGAACATCCACCAGGTATTATACAGTATATTTAACTGTTAAATCGTTACTTCAATGAGCGATATGTTCCAAACATCTCCTGCAGTGTTAGTCAATAGTATTATATAAATAATAGATGAGATCCAGAGAAACACAAGTAGCTGACAGACACCATATTAGAGCCGACAGACATCTCACCTTATGTTAGAGCTGTGTCAGTTTGTATGGCCATACCATTCAATAACCGATATTTCAAAATAAATTTTTGCGATTGCATGTTATATTAAATCAAATAATACCTTTAAATTTGTGTTTGACTTTATTTGATTATTCAAGAAAATGTAAGATTTTTTTGTAAGCTAGAGATATATTTTCAAAGCTAGAAAATGTTTGTACATGTAATACATAAATGTCCTCTCTGTCACTTGACACTCCGAACCACAGTTTGGTGAGGATCACACCAGCAGTTCTTGAGATAATTAGCTAGTTACATTGCATCGGGACAGGACGAAATGCAATGGGACAGGACGGAATGTGATGGGACAGGATGGAGTGTGATGGGACAGAACGGAATGTGATGGGACAGGACGGAATGCGATGGGACAGGACGGAATGCGATGGGACAGGACGGAGTGTGATGGGACAGGACGGAATGCGATGGGACAGGACGGAATGCGATGGGACAGGTCGGAATGTGATGGGACAGGATGGAGTGTGATGGGACAGGACGGAATGCGATGGGACAGGTCGGAATGCGATGGGACAGGATGGAATGCGATGGGACAGGTCGGAATGCGATGGGACAGGATGGAATGCGATGGGACAGGACGGAAGGCGATGGGACAGGACGGACAGACATGGGTTACACTATATGTGCCCCAATTTCATGGCGGGGAAATAACTATCCAAAAGGATTAAAAGGTGAAAATATAAAACTGCTGTCATAAGGTAATAGCTAGAAGCATCGAAGGTGTTAGAAATACTACACAGACATTAAGTGGCGTGTAATCAGCTGATCACCTTATATACCTGTACATCAATTCATGTAAAATCACCTTATATACCTGTACATCAATTCATGTAAAATCACCTTATATACCTGTACATCAATTCATGTAAAATCACCTTATATACCTGTACATCAATTCATGTAAAATCACCTTATATACCTGTACATCAATTCATGTAAAATCACCTTATATACCTGTACATCAATTCATGTAAAATCACCTTATATACCTGTACATCAATTCATGTAAAATCACCTTATATACCTGTACATCAATTCATGTAAAATCACCTTATATACCTGTACATCAATTCATGTAAAATCACCTTATATACCTGTACATCAATTCATGTAAAATCACCTTATATACCTGTACATCAATTCATGTAAAATCTACAATCTTATACCTGTACATCAATTCATGTAAAATCTACAATCTTGTAGGAATTTAAAAATGTAATTAAATAGCCCAAGCACAACATCAAATGTGGCTTAAATATACAAAAGATCTTTCAGTTTGTATTTGAATGAAAACTGAGTTTAACGCACATGTGGGTAGTATTCCTCCGCCACATGATCCAACTCGACAGTTACGCGGCCCTAGGTCGGGCTTGCCAGTCTACCGCTTTACTGTCTGGGCTAAAACAAAACTCCCAATAATGCAAAGCAAGAAAGGACTGCATCATTACGCAAATGCAAAGAATTCAAATAAAACCTACCCCCACCATCGGACTGCGGATTGCTCTACCTGGTAAGCTTAAGGTAAATCCCCTAACAAAAACAGTAAGCAGGTGACCGTATGACTTTATGACTCGTGTAAAAGGAAACAGAGAAATGGTATCCGCAGCTGTACCAGGATTCGAACCCGGGACCCTCCAAACTCTAGACGGACACTCTTCCAACTGAGCTACCTGTTCACTGATGATTGACCAAGTCGAGTTCTGCGACAACTTGTACTATACAACTAAAACCTAACAAAACTATCAAAAGTTATGTATCAGTAAAAATCTGCACTGTTTTCCTTCCATAGACAGATTCTAAATTTGTTTCTAATTATTGTGACCCCTTAACTGATTGCCATCTCATGAGGTAGGACTGATTGGGTTGGGTGCTTGTTTTCTCCCATTTCGATGCTAACAGTAGTGGAAGGCACCATTTCTTTTAAGAATCTTTCACTTGAACAGAACAGAGCACACCTATTGCAGTCTGATATATTGTGATGCCTGCCTACAGAGCATTAAGGTGTAACTGGTATGTTGTGATGCCTGCCTACAGAGCATTAAGGTGTAACTGGTATGTTGTGATGCCTGCCTTACAGAGCATTAAGGTGTAGCTGGCCATGGAATTACAGTCCGATATATTGTCATGCCTGCCTACAGAGCATTAAGGTGTAGCTGGTATTACAGTCCGATATATTGTCATGCCTGCCTACAGAGCATTAAGGTGTAACTGGTATATTGTGATGCCCGCCTACAGAGCATTAAGGTGTAACTGGTATATTGTGATGCCTGCCTACAGACCATTAAGGTGTAACTGGTATATTGTGATGCCCGCCTACAGAGCATTAAGGTGTAGCTGGTATTACAGTCCGATATATCGTCATGCCTGCATTCCTACAGAGCATTAAGGTGTAGCTGGTATATTGTGATGCCTCATGCCTACAGAGCATTAAGGTGTAACTGGTATGTAATATCAGACAAGTGGACGTACCTCCACACCTAAATACCTGTATGGTGTATAATACCCAGCATGGAGTATATGTAAAGGATTATGGGCGTAGATTTTAAGAACAGACAAACAAACCTTCACCCTTTTAGATATCCTGTCTGGTATATTACAACATATTATCTGTCATTGTAAGGAGAGGATGGTTACCACTGTAGGGGACGGGATTTAGGTATAATAGGCAAACTGTCTTATATATCCTGTCAATAACTACAACCTTAGCCGGAACGCTTTATATGTATATATGTAATCAAAGAATGTCACATGACAATGATATTGAATAACATTTTAAATCCTTGTGGCTATCTTCAGGTGATTACATAATATTGATCGTCTTACCAAGATTATTATTATGTAGTACAAACAATATTATAAGGGGCCAGGTTACATAGCGAAATATCAGGGGAGTTAATTATTTAAATATTGGACGCAGTTTGGAGAATAGAGTAAAACAATTGTCCCCTAGGTACATGTACGTACTTCAGATGTTTATGTGCAGTGGGTGTTTGACACGTAATTGTCACATGCTAGAGTGGGTAGGTGCATGCGAGGTGTTTGTCATTCTAGCTGTTGATGCCTGTGTACGCATACCAGCAAAATTCTAAATTAAAAGTTAACATTTACATATATGAAAATAAATCTAGCTTACAGGTGCCTTAAAAGCTGGTTCACCTCCCGTTTTATGTATACATGTATTTCCTTTTTCTTGTCTTTTTCAAAAATAAGGTTTCAGTTTGAGTGTCTTGCAAATGGCTCACTAAAGTAAATCTTCTTTTATGCAAAACACTTTTCAAACATTAATCAATATGTATATTAAAAACAGTATGTTTTTGGAGTGGTAGTTGTACTGTATTAGTGGAGTTCGTGCATATATATATATATCATTATCTTCAATAAATGTTGGCTGTTCTGTATAATGTCCACACTAATTGTTATCCACACTTACTAATTGCAGTTTGCGTTTGTCTTTTGGCTTACACTAGATGGTTTGGTTTAACATTTTTTTTACAATTCCATGAGTTATTGTGAACATCACAATGACAGCTTAACAGAATTATTTAAAATCCATCAAGGTGGTCCATTTCAAACTATGAAGGCCAAAAAGGACAGTTTCAAAGCCAAGTTTCAAAGTCATATATTCGAAAAGGCCAATGGTGACATGAGTTAACATTATAGTCAAATGGAACACTTCACTGACTAAA
Source organism: Pecten maximus (assembly GCF_902652985.1). NCBI lineage: Eukaryota > Metazoa > Mollusca > Bivalvia > Pectinida > Pectinidae > Pecten > Pecten maximus. The sequence goes on along the minus strand of NC_047028.1, from coordinate 1,597,678 downwards.
TATCATAGATCAATCCAATAGTGTTAGTCAAATGGAACACTCCACTGACTAAATATCATAGATCAATCCAATAGTGTTAGTGAAATGAATTGAACAGCCTCAATAATCTAGCTATCAGATTGGCCAATTATATTTAAGACTGCAATGGGTGTTTTTCAAACCTCCAAATTTTGGTGGAGGTATAGTGACACAAAGGTGATTTAAAATCTAAAACTTTCCACAACAAAGGTTTGTATTAGTAATTAGGTCTATACTGCATGAATTAGGTTGCTGTGATGTATATATCAGGCTGGAGCAGTATTCGATTTCGGACCTTACGAATATATACTAAAGTAAGTAAAAGGTCAATGTACATAAACAAGATATGGACAACAAACTTTCTGCCTCATTGACAGTATTTGCCCAGTGGCTAGTCAGTGGTCAGTCAGAGAGAATGTGATCAGTTCACAATAGATGTACACATAGCATGAAGGTCATCCTACCACAGGTCAAGTCAGGTCATTTATGTCTTCATGTCATAGGTCAAGTCAGGTCATTTATGTCTTCATGTCATCATAGGTCAAGTCAGGTCATTTATGTCTTCATGTCATAGGTCAAGTCAGGTCATTTATGTCTTCATGTCATAGGTCAAGTCAGGTCATTTATGTCTTCGTGTCATAGGTCAAGTCAGGTCATTTATGTCTTCGTGTCATAGGTCAAGTCAGGTCATTTATGTCTTCGTGACATGAAAGTCAAGTGTGGTAAAATGCCATATAAGGACCATTTATGTTGAAATATGCTTGTTATATCATTTTTTGCTATCAATAATATTGTCAGGATGCAACTTTAAGGCGAAAAAGTTGATTGATTAGCATAAAAAAATTAAAACAATTTTTTTTTTTTATTAATTTCATGTTTTAAGATAAACAAAAAATTCTCAATGGCTACATATACATTGTAAAGGAGACAGAAATAGATTTATCTATTATAGTAAACTTATATGTGACAGTAAGTCCAGGTAATACACCTCATGTACAAAACATACAAATACTGCCTCACCTCATATTAATTACTATTTACAACCAGGAAGTTACTGTTGTTCTATGTGTGCCTGCTGAACTATAAACTCCTCATAAATACCAGGGTACTGGGTCTAATATCTATACGTACAAGAAATGCATGATTTTGAATAAAAAAAGAATGAGAGGCTACAACACTGTTTAACAATAAGGAAATGGAAAGCATGTGCGCTGACCCATGGTACATCAACATACAGCTTGGAATACTTGGGAGTCGCCAGAGCGTGAAGAAAACGTGTGCATAATTTAAATATAGCCTTCAAATTCAATACATAATATATTCCATGCACAATAGAATTTGAATAATCTGACTTTGAATCTGCAGACTTGCATTTCTGTTTTACTGGAGTATTATAGATAAGGTTTAGTAATGTCATTTCCTTTGTTAAAAGTTCTTTTGTACCCAGTTGTCAGACCTGTTCTCCAGGTTCTTCATTCCACCATATGTATTATAACAGGTGGAGGTTAGTGTACTTTCATTCAGAAAGGTATGTCAATGCTTAACGAATGTCAATTTGTATCTATCAGAATAGTTACCTGTACGTATACATCACAGGTGTGAGCCGTTACTTTATCAATGGGTGGCTTTCCAGACAGGTACACAATTAGTATTTATAGGCATTTCCTTATAGTAATTATAATCTTACAGTATATTATTGGTACATGTATATCAACCATTATAATATATACAGACCAACTAGTCATTACCATGGTGATCATGTTAATTTTTCACTTAAGGAAGGAAGTACGTGTGCAAGAAAGGAAGGTTTTTTTTTATAGAAAATGATCTCCTCTTAGATTTTGTTTGATTGTATCCATATATATCGCTCTTGCACCCCCACCCCCCCCCCCCCCCCCCCCCCCCCCCACAAGAGAATTTTAACAACTCCTATTTTGGATTTGGGTCACATTAATTTGGTATTTCGTTCAAGGCAATATATATGTCCTCATGGCTTCCAGACATTTGTTTTTATTTTTATTTGTCTTTGTACCGGCCGCGGGTACAAAACAAGAGAATCCCCCGGTCCAGACCCTTAAATGTGAGTAATTAACAAGAGAATCCCCCGGTCCAGACCCTTAAATGTGAGTAATTACAGACTCTCTGAATTAAGGTAACACCCTGGGATTGAAGGGACCTGTATATATGACATATGTTTTGACCCTTCAGATTTCTGAGAAATAGTTAGTGGTTTGACTTCTGAAATTGCTAAAAATCAAGGGTCAACGTGCTTGATGCCCTGGTTTCTATATATAGATATGACCTCCCAAAATACATAAATGTTTGCAGTATGAAATACCGTCATTAAATTACTCTTTGAAGTACCGTGTGGCGGTAATAAATTCAACTTCAACAAACACCAAATTTATCGAATTTTGATGATTTTAAAAGCCAAAAATAAGGATGAAATAAAGAGCACCACTCCAAACTATGGAGATTTTACAGGCCCTATATAGAGGCGTGTATGCATTCCTTTACCATGCTGTTCAAGTAGAGAGCACCTGGACTTGCCTGAGGTGCACTTTCCCTGACAGTGGCCATCAATTCAGTAAAAAGGTGGCCACAAAACAAGATCTAAGGGTAGTTGTGCCCCAAACAGATAAATGTCGACACAACAAGATATATCATCAATGTCGTCAACATAAAACAGGTCACAAAACGACAGAGACTCGCTTATAATTCAATTATACAGCCATTTATAGGGAGATTGAGGGAGGGATGTGTGTAATTCAATTATACAGACATTTATAGGGAGGTCCAGGGAGGGACGTGTGTAATTCAATTATACAGACATTTATAGAGAGATCGAGGGAGGGACATGTGTAATTCAATTATACGGCCATTTATAGGGAGATCGTGGGAGGGACGTGTGTAATTCAATTATACAGACATTTATAGGGAGATTGAGGGAGGGACGTGTGTAATTCAATTATATAGCCATTTATAGGGAGATCGAGGGAGGGACGTGTGTAATTCAATTATACGGCCATTTATAGGGAGATCGAGGGAGGGACATGTGTAATTCAATTATATAGCCATTTATAGGGAGATCGAGGGAGGGACGTGTGTAATTCAATTATACAGACATTTATAGGGAGATCGAGGGAGGGACATGTGTAATTCAATTATACTGCCATTTATAGGGAGATCGAGGGAGGGACGTGTGTAATTCAATTATACAGACATTTATAGGGAGATCGAGGGAGGGACGTGTGTAATTCAATTATACGGCCATTTATAGGGAGATCGAGGGAGGGACATGTGTAATTCAATTATACGGCCATTTATAGAGAGATCGAGGGAGGGACGTGTGTAATTCAATTATATAGCCATTTATAGGGAGATCGAGGGAGGGACGTGTGTAATTCAATTATACAGACATTTATAGGGAGATCGAGGGAGGGACATGTGTAATTCAATTATACGGCCATTTATAGAGAGATCGAGGGAGGGACCTGTGTAATTCAATTATACAGACATTTATAGGGAGATCGAGGGAGGGACGTGTGTAATTCAATTATACAGACATTTATAGAGAGATCGAGGGAGGGACGTGTGTAATTCAATTATATAGCCATTTATAGGGAGATCGAGGGAGGGACATGTGTAATTCAATTATACAGACATTTATAGGGAGATCGAGGAAGGGAACCATCTTTTTCAATGTGTATACAGTGTATCACTGTAAGATGAGTGTAATACTGTATATCACTGTAAGATGAGTGTAATACTGTATATCACTGTAAGATGAGTGTAATACTGTATATCACTGTAAGATGAGTGTAATACTGTATATCACTGTAAGATGAGTGTAATACTGTATATCACTGTAAGATGAGTGTAATACTGTATATCACTGTAAGATGAGTGTAATACTGTATATCACTGTAAGATGAGTGTAATACTGTATATCACTGTAAGATGAGTGTAATACTGTATATCACTGTAAGATGAGTGTAATACTGTATATCACTGTAAGATGAGTGTAATACTGTATATCACTGTAAGATGAGTGTAATACTGTATATCACTGTAAGATGAGTGTAATACTGTATATCACTGTAAGATGAGTGTAATAGTCTTTTTCATTATGAAATACTGTGAGTACATTTGTATGACAGCACTGCAGTAGAGTATAATTGTATTAATACTGTCTGTTACATTAATGTATGACGGTTGTAAATGTTTATATCATATTATTGTATATTTGTATAGGAAGGTGAGTGAATTACTAACAATATCATTGACCTCTTGTTCCACACAATAGACTAGTGTGTCCGAGTGATAATAAAATTCTCTTAACTTACATTACAGTATATGACATCTAACACAAATCTCCAGATTAAGAATTCATGTTCTTATGATAGCACCCCAAAAGTCTAGTCCCTTAACTACAGTAAACTTGTATAACAATTCAACAGAGCCAGAGAAAACAGTCTGTATTGTTCAAATATCTGTATATGATTTTTTAATAGATAAGATTTAGCTAAATTCCGGAATTTTAACTTACTTTGTAAGGACCGACTTATCTAACTAGTATAGTGTATACACCTTGTAATGAAGTAAGGGTGTAACTGTTTTTACCAGTTAATCATTCCAGGGACTCCTGAACATCTATACGTCACATCCATACCTGAGGGCTGTGAGTTTAGATTTTGTCTTGCCAGGTAAATAAAAACAACCTGTCTTTGTTTTCAGGTAAACTAATAATACACAGCCGATCTGTAGACAGAGATAGGATAATCTCCAGTAGCCTTCCCAGTGGTAATCCCATCTTCACACCTTTTACCTGGGTTTGATGAGAGTGCTGATATATCTTACCTTTAGGCTGTCATTGTCTACACACCTGTATATAATACACAGGTAGATTATCGACCAGTATACATAGGTATGATGAGGATTTAGATGTTATTTGTACCTGGTATGTTAATAGGTTGTTCCTGTCTAACAGCACCAACAGTAAGGGTTGGGTAGAACACCCACCCCCCACCCCCCACCCCAGATCTGCCCCAAACAATACCCCCTCCCGTCACCAGACCCCCCCCCCCAGTTTGAGTAAGTTTACTACAGTAATGTGCCTTAGCTATGACAAAGTGACATTTTACACCTGACATATCTGATCTTTACACCTGAGACACAGGTGTTATCGATTACTGATGCTGATTTGTTATTTACAACACCTTACACCTGTACACATGTTACCTGTACACAGGTGTGGTCCAGTTGTCTGAAAACCAATAATTACTTACCGATGTTGACCAGTCGCACGTTATCATTGGCGATAGCTGCCAGTGCGAGGGTGCAGTTCTCCAGATTCTGATGGTGGTTCAGGGGTTTTTTAATCACCCGTCCAATTTTCTGTCCTTGTAGAGATTCAATAAGTGCACAAAGTAAAACTCCATCTTCAAAGGCGGTTTGGAGATCCTCTGCGAGTCTTGGGCTTCCCTCCAACTCTCAGCTGTTCGTTTACCCAGTTAGTGAAGGTGTTTTTCTGAATAAGAATCCATCTGTCAGTCTCTCCTCTCATACTCATGGCAGCATGCCCCTCCCGAGATAACGCCCTGTTGACGAACGACATTTTCACTTGTTTCTGCCTCCGTCCGTCGTGCACACAGGTACACACTGGACTCAATTTCAAGTCGGACCGGTTGAGATGAAAGCAGCCCTCTCGCGCTATCGATTTGACAAGCAGGTATTTGCCTTGGGCCGCTAATTAACAATAAGATGTCCTGGCCTGGTGTTTCCCGCGGTCGGGCTGCAGACGTTTTCTGTAAACGTTAGGACACCACTCTGCACTACACTGTACTTGTATATATGGGTGTGAACAGTGTCTCCCTTCATTGACGTTGAGCGGCTCGCCTGTGTATTCATATTTAAATTACTTCACAAACACAAACCGGTTTACCTACATAGTCAATCAACCGATACACTATCGCGACTTCCCCAGATTTATTTTTAGACATGATATTCCGTTCGCCCTCTGGTGGTCAGGGGTTATATCACTTTAACATCCCATTTGTCTACAAGAGTTAACTTTTTTCTTATGTTTATATTTTAAGATTTTAACATTTTTTAATGAAAAGGAATAATACAACCAAAGCACCTACCTTTTTTCAACCTTACAAATGAGTTCTATTTACCAGACTATATAGATTATATATTATTGTACATGTCCAAAATATGGCCATTTGCATATAATTGTGATCAACCTTTCTTATAATTTAAATGCCATGTGCGCAGAAATATAAGTCTGCTCTTGAGCTTTCAGCTGATTTTCATTATGTTTGTAATGTGTTGGACTAAGCGACGATAAGAGAGTGACTGTCTGTTGGTTGATAAGTATACACGTCGTTATATTCTATACTGGAATTAGTTAACATTCTAATTTGGCCCAGGATCTTACATCAAACCCAAATCGATTGTGACCTCCCCTTCCGTATAAGAAGGGTTATATTCACGCTCCATTCTTCACATATAAATGTGTAAGCCAAAATATAGTCCTAAAGTACTATGACAACCCTCCAGCAAACTGAGTTTACGGATCGCCCTCGTCTGTCCCTGACCACAGCACTTGATTCCCTTGCTATTAACGGGATCATGCGACGTATATCTCGTATGTTGTGCGGTGAGCTATCCACCAGCTACTACAAGGAAATCTCGCCTCAATATAACACTTTTTTCTTATCGGGGCGATGCATTAAGAAAATAAAACAACAAGTATGTTTTAATGAATGATGAATAACGGTTTACTTGGGGAAATGAAAGCAACAAAAGTGTAAATGTTGTCCATTTTATTTTAACTATTTTTTCCGTTCCATTATAAGTTTTTCCTTTAACGCTTCACTTGGCAAATACCTACTTCTGACCATCATGAAGAACCTCTGTCCAGGCGGGAAAGGTTGTAGGGTCTGTGCCGCGACCGAGACAAACAGATCTGTCCTCAGACCTAGACACAAACAGATATGTCCTCATACAGAGACAAATCCAGATCGATCTCAAGACCGATACACACCCAGATCTGTCCCCAGACCGAGACACAAACAAATCTGTCCCCAGACCGAGACACACTCAGATCTGTCCCCAGACCGAGACACAAACAAATCTGTCCTCAGACCGAGACACAAACAGATCTGTCCCCAGACCGAGACACAAACAGATCTGTCCCAAGACCGAGACACAAACAGATCTGTCCCAGACCGAGACACAAACAGATCTGTCTTCAGACCGAGACACACTCAGATCTGTCCCTAGACCGAGACACACAGATCTGTCTTCAGACCGAGACACACTCAGATCCGTCCCCAGACCGAGACACAAACAAATCTGTCCCCAGACCGAGACACAAACAAATCTGTCCCAAAACTGAGACACACAGATCTGTCCCCAGACCGTGCCACACCAAGATCTTGCCCCAGACCGAGACACAAACAGATCTGTCCCCAGACCGAGACACAAACAGATCTGTCCCCAGACCGAGACACAAACAGATCTGTCCCCAGACCGAGACACAAACAGATCTGTCCCCAGACCGAGACAAACAGATCTGTTCCCAGACCGAGACACAAACAGATCTGTCCCCAGACCGAGACACAAAAAGATCTGTCCCCAGACCGAGACACAAAAAGATCTGTCCCCAGACCGAGTCACACACAGATCTGTCCCCAGACCGTGACACAAACAGATCTGTCCCCAGACCGAGACACAAACAGATCTGTCCCCAGACCGAGTCACACACAGATCTGTCCCCAGACCGTGACACAAACAGATCTGTCCCCAGACCGAGACACAAACAGATCTGTCCCCAGACCGAGACACAATCAGATCTGTCCCCAGACCGAGACACAAACAGATCTGTCCCCAGACCGAGTCACAAACAGATCTGTCCCCAGACCGAGACACAAACAGATCTGTCCCCAGACCGAGACACAAACAGATCTGTCCCCAGACCGAGACACAAACAGATCTGTCCCCAGACCGAGTCACAAACAGATCTGTCCCCAGACCGAGACACAAACAGATCTGTCCCCAGACCGAGACACAAACAAATCTGTCCCCAGACCGTGCCACAAACAGATCTGTCCCCAGACCGAGACACAAACAGATCTGTCCCCAGACCGAGACACAAACAGATCTGTCCCCAGACCGAGACACAAACAGATCTGTCCCCAGACCGAGACACAAACAGATCTGTCCCCAGACCGAGACACAAACAGATCTGTCCCCAGACCGAGACACAAACAGATCTGTCCCCAGACCGAGACACAAACAGATCTGTACCCAGACCGAGACACAAACAGATCTGTCCCCAGACCGAGACACAAACAGATCTGTCCCCAGACCGAAACACAAACAGATCTGTCCCCAGACCGAGACACCAACAGATCTGTCCCCAGACCGAGACACACACAGATCTGTCCTCAGACCGAGACACAAACAGATCTGTCTCCAGACCGAGACAAACAGATCTGTCCCCAGACCGAGACACAAACAGATCTGTACCCAGACCGAGACACAAACAGATCTGTCCCCAGACCGAGACACAAACAAATCTGTCCCCAGACCGAGACACAAACAAATCTGTCCCCAGACCGAGACACAAACAGATCTGTCTCCAGACCGAGACACAGACAGATCTGTCCTCAGACCGGGACACACCCAGACCTGTCCCCAGACCGAGACACAAACAGATCTGTCCCCAGACCGAGACACAAACAGATCTGTCTCCAGACCGAGACACAAATAGATCTGTCCCCAGACCGTGACACAAACAGATCTGTATCCAGACCGAGACACAAACAGATCTGTCCCCAGACCGAGACACAAACAGATCTGTACCCAGACCGAGACACAAACAGATCTGTCCCAGACCGTGACACAAACAAATCTGTCCCCAGACCGAGACACAAACAGATCTGTACCCAGACCGAGACACAAACAGATCTGTCCCAGACCGAGACACAAACAGATCTGTCCCTAGACCGAGACACAAACAGATCTGTTCCCAGACCGAGACATACTCAGATCTGTCCCCAGACCGAGACACAAACAGATCTGTCCCCAGACCGAGACACAAACAGATCTGTCCCCAGACCGAGACACAAACAAATCTGTACCCAGACCGAGACACACCCAGACCTGTCCCCAGACCGAGACACAAACAGATCTGTCCCCAGACCGAGACACAAACAGATCTGTTCCCAGACCGAGACACAAACAGATCTGTCCCCAGACCGAGACACAAACAGATCTGTTCCCAGACCGAGACACAAACAGATCTGTTCCCAGACCGAGACACAAACAGATCTGTTCCCAGACCGAGACACAAACAGATCTGTTCCCAGACCGAGACACAAACAGATCTGTCCCCAGACCGAGACACAAACAGATCTGTCCCCAGACCGAGACACAAACAGATCTGTTCCCAGACCGAGACACAAACAGATCTGTCCCCAGACCGAGACACACTCAGATCTGTCCCCAGACCGGTAAAAACAGCGAAATTCACTTCATTGTATGTCAAATTGGTATCTTTGTTCGATCGCACATTGTATCTCAAATGGTCCCGTCCCGTCCCGTCCCGTCCCGTCCCGTTACCGTCCCGTCCCGATCCCGTCCCGATCCCGTCCCGTCCCGTCCCCGTCCCGATCCCGTCCCGTCCCGATCCCGTCCCGTCCCCGTCCCAATGCAATGAAACTAGCTAATCTAATCTCAGGAACTGCCTCAAGTGGCAGCGGGGGCATTTATGTCTGTCTTTCATTTTCTAGTTTTTAACAAGTTGGTACAACTGTACTGTATTTCGAAAGCGTAATGATTTAGCCTTTGCAACCAGGAAGAAGTTGGAGACAAATTTCATTATTTTTTAAACAGCAATGACTGTAAAATTTATGATCAGGAAGAAATTACTACCCATATACTATTTCGTAAGACCCAATACTATACAAACCAATACTGTTTTTGATTTAATTTTTCCAATATACATGTATTCTATATATAATTCTATATAAATCTTACGACAAATGCAAATTTCATCAGCACATTTGTGGCGAGTAATATTTGAAAAAAAAAAACACCCAAAAAACGGTTTGTAATCAAAAGTTGAATCCCTCCACATGTTTTGATGTGGTATAATTGTTAAGAGATAGTTTCAGAAACATTAAAAACAGAAATTTTAATATAAAATTATTTTAATTAGATCAAATGACCTAGTTTATAGTTGGTATATAATCAGAATCTATTGTTGTTGTTGTTGTTGTTGTTGGATTTATTTATCCCCTCTTCCCAGACCCAGAGATCGTATAATTCAAATTCAAATTCAAATTCAATTTTTTTATTAAACCATAAAGTGGGCCCACGAAGGGGCAAGTGGACAATATGATGTGAAACATGCATACTTATACAATACAAACATATTAGAAATTATACAATACAAACAAGTTTGAAGTGACAGCCTACAGTAAGGCCTTGCTAAGGGTAAAAGTTGGGTGTACAGTACTTGCATACATTAAAAGACAATAAGTTATGAATTATAGTTTATATTTGTGCCCAGGTGCGTCGGCTAAAAGTTTATTCTTTAAATTTACTCCTTTTTTCAAAGGCATTGATTATATATACTTGGCAACATTTGTTAAAATAGTTTCGTCTTCATTTGTGACCAGCCATATAAATTTAGAATTATCCGGTAAAGCAACTAAGTTTGGACATCATTTCTAAGTTCGTCATAAAGTATACAGTTGGTGAGAAAATGACTTTCATCTTGACTAGATTTTAACTTTGAGTTACTTCACCTCTGCTGTGCAATGCAATAAAACAGCAAAATGCAAAAATACTTGTTCTATATGTCGTTGAGGTCATTTGATCAGCTTTTGAGGCTCTGATCCATCACATTTGTACTTTCTGGTTCTGACATACACTGGTAGTAGTGTGGACTGAATTTTATGGGCTGATACCACTTTTTCAGCCAAGGTGTTCTACGAGTAAGTTACGAATGGAAATAATTAATATTAATAATGAAAAAAATAGGTTTTGAATAGGCCACACACACACAGACAAACACAAACAAAACTTTTTAAACATACATCTTTTTAACACTCCTCTTTCTATCCTTATCATCGATATCGATGGCAGGGAGTATCTCAAAATCTCAGAGAAGATGATGTCATGGTCCAACTTAAGAACGAAATGAGAGTGTCCAGACATACTTCACAGTTACCAAACGTTGGATTTCCAGTTAGTATGGGGTTTTGTTCGTCACCTACAAGTGCACGCTTTGTATTTGTATTTTTTTTATTCTTGTCTGGATATTTTTTCTATAAATCAAGTTAGAGCATTTAATGTTCATGCCAATGTATATTAGCTTGTTAATCTAGCCAGTATGCCAGGTGCACGTGCATCAACGTCAGTATATTTATAGACTAGTGGACATGGCTGGTAAAATAGGAAATGATAATTCCTAGCAGTTTGTTCTCTTTGTTCGGATTTCTTGACTATTTCTGTTTCTTTGTAAACGGTCAAACGTCTAAATAAAACAATGTCATGAGCTGTTATATCCACGAGTATCTACGGATGATGGGCCATTTGTAACAATTCATGTTGGAGAACTGAAACTTCATAGTTTGGCATCAAAAGTTGATGATCATTCCAAATAAATAAAAAAAACAAATATCACAGATACAAAAAAAATGTTGCCATTATTTGGTATGATGGAGTTTAACTTCCGTTACTACCCTTCTCTCTCCCCGGCCTCACGATCGAGACCATCCCACTACCCTCCTCTCCCCGGCCTCACGATCGAGACCATCCCACTACCCTTCTCTCCCCGGCCTCACGATCGAGACCATCCCACCACCCTTCTCTCCCCGGCCTCACGATCGAGACCCACTACCCTTCTCTCCCCGACCTCACGATCGAGACCATCCCACTACCCTTCTCTCCCCGGCCTCACGATCGAGACCATCCCACTACCCTTCTCTCCCCGGCCTCACGATCGAGACCATCCCACTACCCTCCTCTCCCCGACCTCACGATCGAGACCATCCCACTACCCTCCTCTCCCCGACCTCACGATCGAGACCATCCCACTACCCTTCTCTCCCCGACCTCACGATCGAGACCATCCCACTACCCTTCTCTCAATTGCCCCCCCCCCCCCCCTTTTTACAGTGGGGGGGGCAAACATATCTTTTTGCCCCCCCCCCCCCCCCCCCCCCCCCCCCCCACTTTTTGACATCCAAAATCTCAAAAAGGGGAAAAAACACGAATTTATATATTCATTTCGATAAATATCTGTATATTTTCTTTTCGAACCGATAATGTTTTCTTGAAGGCAACGATAAAAACTTTATCTTGTACATCCGGAATCAATCCTCAGACCTGTGTGTCGGTCGTCTGCAATAGAGCCTGGTAAGTCAATATTTATATCTTAATACGAAATTTTGCTTAACCTCATCACATAGATTCAATAAGTTGATGATAATTTGTGAAGTGAATTGAGTTCATAATGAGAACAAGACAGAAACACAACATGAATAAGAATGCGCGGTTTTAATGTGAATAGAGTGATACTAATTACCGACAGGTACGAGGAAATACAAAAAAAATCGGCTCGCGCCTACGGCGCTCGCTGTATCACTAAATTACTGCCCCCTTTCGATTGCAGATCCACAGGGGGACTTCGCCACCCTGGGACCCGCTGGGCGGCCCCCGAGACCTCTCGCTAAAAGGGAAAAATGATCACTTAATTACTGGACCCCCCTTTCGAAAACTCCTGGATCCGCGCCTGATCCCGAATTATTGGAAATGTGCTATATTCATTTTCCGCGGAGGGCTTAGACCCCCTTGAACCCCCTATCAGGGCGCTGCCCTGGACCCGCTGGGCGGCCCCTCAGACCCCTCGTAAAAAAAAAAAAGCAAAATAATATCGGCTCGCGCCTACGGCGCTCGCATTATAACTAAATTACAGGCCCTTTCGAAAATCCTGGCCGGGCCTGGTGATTCATGTTTTGCCATAAATAATATATCCTGATTTGCGTAAATAACTTATTTTGTACTACATAAATTATCAAATTATCAAAATTATCATGGGATGTTGAAATGATAATTATTGGCTAATTTTGCGGAGATGGCATACGATTTGTTTAGTGCGTAAAATTTAAGGTTAAAAACAATTTTGCCCCCCCCCCCCCCCCCCCCCCCCACTTTTTGACGACTTCCTACGCCACTGTTTTATATAAAATATGTCCGTGCCTATCCGTACATTTCAGATGATAAATGAAAATACTTTACATGTACACAGACAAAACTTTATTTTGTCTAAACAGTGATAAGCACTGATAATACGGGGAGGTTGTACAACGAACGATCACAGCGGTCGTTAAGGGGCGACAACTCTTCACTCTTATCTACGACTTGCATGCATCAAATCATGCTTTCAAAATCAAATTGATGTGGCATATATTTCATATGCGTACGTGCATATCGTCTGTATTATACACAAAACGTGTAGAACTTGTGAACACGTGATAATCAGTCAGCCAGAGGGTTGAGAAGGAAGTCGGCGACACACAGCTGATCATCTACACGTGTGTACTCACTTTCTTGTTAGATTGTGGTCACTGTACCGACTGCTATACTGGACAGGCGTGGACACTCGTGATCGGCTGTTACAAATGAAGATTGCCGTTCTCGGGGCAACTGGCCCCTCGGGACTCCAGCTGGTTCAAGAATCTTTAGATAGGGGTCATGAAGTGAAGGCACTGGTGAGGGACCCGGGCAAATTAGGGCACATCGATGACCCCAAATTAAAGGTATATCGTTTCTTTTCATAATTAGATCAGTACAAATATATACAGTATGTAATTAACATATCAAGTCAGCCAGAGTAGCTTCAATCATACCACACGGAATTTGTAATTCAGAAATATTTCAGATTGAATAAGCACTCATGTATGATACAGTACACTACGGGATCAATGTATGGTACAGTATACTGGTATGTACAGAATCACTGTATGGTACAGTATACTGTTATATACAGAATCACTGTATGATACAGTATACTACAGAATCACTGTATGGTATGTAATAGGGTTATTTTTAATAAAGTGTTTGATATTTGTGAAATGTATACATGTATATGTGTGATAATTATTAATAAAATATAATAAATATGTAAGGTATTTATTATTGAGGTATAAGGCCCTCGCGACCTTTTACCTGCGTCCGTGCGTATATATATATTCGTTACCGGCGATCCCGTGCGCGTGTTTGTATATTGGTATGTGTATGTCTTTGTACCTGTGAGTATATTTCACTGACGAACGTGACATGTGACTGTAACAAAGTTGTTTGATTGGTTGAAAGTTCTTATCTGTGGTTTTAGTCTTTGTTTCTTTGTGTTTCGGGACATTTGAATTTCGACGTCATTGAAGCCGGAGCTACAAAATGTAGGTCTTCGAATTCATCTGTCACCATATAGAGTCGTATTCCTGTATTGTTTACATCTGTTGTGCGGTATATGACGGTCATGGAAGTGAGCAGTGTTAAGCCTCACGTTGATGCACTATACGTGTTAACGTGGGTTTTTGAGTAATAATAAAACCTTTGAAATCAAACGAACCCAGCGGCATTGTCATCATTTTAAGACATATTACACCCCGCTACAAATGGCGCCCATGTAGGGACTACTCCGTTAGACTGAGGGACCGGAGGGTTTGCACTTGCCTGACGTGATCGTCGAATTCCAGTTTGGTCCGGAACTTTTGCACCCGGAACTTTTCAGTATGGCACTATGGGAAGGTGACACCGATATGTGAAACCGGATGTTGATGGTGGCACACATGTGAATGGACTTACGTTTTCATTTTGAACTAAATTGAACTTTATGACGGGAAAGGATATTATTCAGTGACTCATTCATTATAGCATGGATTATTTATGTGTTTATTCGTGTATTCTATTTGGAATTTAGTGTTGTCATGTGTTTATTCCTGTATTATTCGTAAAATGTGTGGATCTGAATCGTGAATCTGAATGTGAGCATGGAAACTTCTACCTGTACCTGCCCTGCTTACCCGCTGTAGAAAGGTTAGTATCTTTGTATACTTAGTAAATCTTTTGCTGCATTGGTTCTTTATTTATCGGTTTATCTATTCTTAGTTGGGTAGTTGATATTTTGCACTGACCAAGACACATTAACTGACATTACACTGTCGTGACTTCCATGTCATTATTATTTGTTGTTCAATCTGTGTTTGTGTGTTATATATGTTGAACTGCTGCGCTTGCGACACGCTTTTCTTTTTTGTTCGGAGTTTTCGGTTTTCGCGTAATACCCTGTAATCTAGATTGATTTACTTTAGTTTGTGTGTTATGTCAATTTGTTTTTTTTATCAATGCCATCTAGATACATGCTTGCTTATATATGTAATTAGATTATCTTGTTGATTATTGTCTTGACATTGGTGAGTTATTTGCCCTTGATAGATTAGCTATTGATTATTTCCCTTTGCATAGTACTTGATTCTGTATATCTTTGAATCTATGAGTTTTTCTTTCAGATTTTGTGGATTTTCTTTCATTTAATTGATTTATTCGGTGTTAGAATTTATTGCTTTAGGTGTTTATACTTAGAAATATTTGTCGCTTTGACATTGTTTGTATCTTTTTGCATTTCAGATATTTTGTGGTTGTTTATTTTTGTGAATTTCAGACACCTTGTAGGCTTTAGACTAGCTCTATTAATTTGAACCGTGTTTGCGTTTTCATTTCTTTTTCAATTTCAGCTTTGATTTTCAGATAAATTTGGACTTTGATTTATTGCTAGTGTTTATTTTCCTATACACATTTATATAATATTTTCTTGTGTATTATTACCTGTGTTTGGACTTTGATGAATTTTCTGTATTTATTTTTGATTTTCAGCTTATTTGGACTTTAAAATTTTCTTGAATTTATTTCCAGTTATCGGCATATTTGGACTTTGTTAGGTTTTTTTTGCAGTATTGGCTCTCATTTTTCACATTGGACTTCATGATTATATTACTTGTATTATTGTGCTTGTGTACTCTGTGTAATACTTCAACTATGGCGGATGCTGGGAAGCAAGCTGAACATTTGATGGAGGCTTTAGCAGCTATGAACCTTAAACCAGATCTAGAATCTAAGGATACTGCAGCTCAGTGGTTAACTGATCTTTTAGCGGGAGGAGCTAAAGCCAAGGTTGTGAAGCGTGAACCGATCCTCGATCTTTCCCAGGTGTTACAAGATCATCGAGATGATACAGTACCATCCAGCACACATAATACTTCATATTATGTGCCGAAGATTTCCATATTTTCAGGATCTCCACAAGTCCCTCATGGAGAGGTACCGTTTGAGCAATGGATCTATGAGGTTGAGATGTTACAACGAGATGGAATTTACAAGGATCAGGCTATTTTCCAAGCCGTGAGAAGATCTTTAAGAGGTGAAGCAGCAAATACAGCTAGAAGAATGGGATCTTCAGTTGCATTACAACAGGTGTTGGATAAGATGACTGGAAACTATGGAAACATTGCTGCTGCAGAGGATTTGCTTGCCAAATTTTATTCTGCTAAACAAGAAGATTCAGAGAGTGTGACATCTTGGGCCAGTAGACTTGAAGATATTTTGGATAGAGCTAAAACCCGATGTGAGCTTACCCAATCTCAGGTCACAGAGATGTTACGGACTAAGTTTTGGCGTGGACTTAAGAAGTCGCTACGTGATGTTACTGGTCACAAGTTTGATACTATTCAGGACTATGACAAACTTCGCATTGCTGTTAGGCAGATAGAGCAGGCCGACGCCTCACCAGAGAAGCCTAAACCTGTTAAGGTTGCCATACCACACAACGAGGACATTAAAGAAATGAAGGCTTTGGTAAAGGACCTTACGACTGAGATGTCTAAGCTGAAACAGGATTTAGTATCCTTACAGAAGAATAGGGAGTCAGGCCATGGTTGTCCACCTGCACGTGGATCTTATAAGGTACCTCAGGACTATAGGAGGCAGGACAAACCTTATAGAGGAGATAGTGATAGACCAGTATGCTGGAGATGTGGACAGCCAGGACACATCAAACGAGATTGTCGAGTGAATTTAGATCACAGCAGAAAGTCTTTAAACGCTCGGACGCCTACAGGCCTGGGGCACCAGTAGGCAGGATTGGACAACAGAGCCCTATCATGCAAGATGATCATGATGATACCGGTACAGCACTGGTTGGAGATTGCAGTGAGGAACAGTTAAAGATTTCTGGGGTGAATACTACCGCATTGTTGGATACTGGTTCAGCGGTCAGCACTGTTAGTCGTAACTTCTACGACAGTCATTTGAGCCATTTACCACTTCATTCTTTAAACGATGTTTTAGATATTGAGTGTGCTGGGGGAGAGGCATTGCCATATGATGGTTTTATACAGGCCGAGATAGAGACTACAATTGAGGGCCACAATACACCTTTACCAGGACTTCTATTGGTTGTACCAGACACCAGATATAATTCTAAGGTACCA